>NC_090755.1:84189313-84194313 GCF_036898095.1 Palaemon carinicauda
AAGCAATAAAATTCTATTTTCGCTCTATATAAAAGATTCTTCGTTTGCAGTGAATGTTTTTATGTTTTAAGACTGACATATAAGTATCTTTTTATAGTTTATATATGAAAGATCTATTTTAATGTTGTTATTGTTCTTTAAATAATTTGAAATTGTTTATTACTTCGCTTGTAGTTTATTTGTTTCATTATTTCCTTTCCCTACTCGTCTATTTTTCCCTGTTGGAGCCCTTGGGCTTATAGCATCCTGCTTTTCTAACTAGGGTTGTATCTTAGCTAATAATAATAATAATAATAATAATAATAATAATAATAATAATAATAATAATAATAATAATAATAATAACAAATAAATAAATAAATAAATAAATAAGTATATTTAAGTTTTTAATAAAAAAAACATTCATACCTAGGCATAAGGGAAAAAAAAGTTGATTATCAAAAATACTAAGAATTTCTAATCACTTTCAATAAATAGGAACACAATATTATTCTATGGGCTACACTTTGTTTTTATACGTAGGCCTAGGCCTACCCACAAAAGTAATTTCTTTAATGATAATTGTCATTATAATAATGTAAATGTCACGTATTTTAATGGGGAACTCAACCGTTCATGATAAACATTCAGAGTTGCAAGTAATGTCATATTTAATATAATTAGGTGGCATTAGAATAACACGAAGCTTCGCTATAATTTTTTTATCTTTTTTTTTTTTAAGTGTAGCAAAGACATAAAAGCATCTTGCAACACAAAACCACATTTAAAGGCAGCGTTGCCACTTACTGATATATCTACTTGCTAAACTAAACTAAAAAATTACTAGATATTGACTCTCTCATATTAATGATTAAATCTTGTTTTGTTTTTTAATTTGACCAAATTTGTTCGTCCCCGACTGATGCAGAGAAATAAATAAACATCTGTATGGCAACACTAGTTAGAGCCCAGACAAGCCAGTTACCAGCAGGGTTGCCAGGTTTCCTAAGTGAGAAAAGGCCAACTTTTGATCAACTGAAGCTTTAAAAGGCCAACACAGAAGTTAAAAAAAGGCCAAAAGTATAGCCTTTAAGGCCAACCTTTTATGATATTGCTAAAGGCTAACCCATTTCAAATAAAAAGGCCAAACTTAAAGTGTTTAGCCAGAAAAAAAGGCCAACATAGCAACCCTGGTTCAGGGTTGCCAGGTTGGCCTTTTTTCAGGCCAAAAAAAACTCAAGTTCGGCCTTATTGAAATTGGTTGGCCTTTAGTAACATTATGAAAAAAGTGGGCCTTAAATACTGTATTTTTGGCCTTTTTTCTAATATTGGGTTGGTCTTTTAAAGCTGTGGTTGATTAGAAGTTGGCCTTTTCTCGTTTAGAAGACCTGGCAACCCTGCCCTGGTTACCAGTAGTGCCTCTTCACTCTTCTTTTTCCAGTCAATGCCAAAGACGACAGTGACTAAGAGACTGTGCCAGACTGTGTGCATGGATATGACTGTTCATTAACTTGGTGCATTTCATTTAATTTTCAAGTGGAATATAAACACGATTTTCGAGTAGGAAATATATGTTTTTCATTAGTTTTAAAAAGTACATTCGGCATAATCTAGGATAGTCAGTAAAACTGAACTGATATATATATATATATATATATATATATATATATATATATATATATATATATATATATATATATATGTGTGTGTGTGTATTTATATATATATATATATATATATATATATATATATATGTGTGTGTGTGTGTATTTATATATATATATATATATATATATATATATATATATATATATATATATATACATATATATATATATATATATATATATATATATATATATATATATTCTAGATGTTTTTCTAATTTGCATATTAGAAAAATAATAATTTTCGTGAATTGGAAAACAGAAAAGTGAAAATTCTGGGCAAAATAAATCTTGAACAGCAGGGACTTATAAGAAAATTATTAGATATTTCTTATAAAATGAAGTGATTGAACGGATCAAATGGTGAAAATTGAGATGATATCTGGTGTTCAAATTTGCAAAAAGTAATTTAGACATCACTTAATAAGTACAACATAATTAATAATCTTTTTAACAGACGTTTACTGAACATAGTATATTTAAGGTCACAGTTTTTTTTTTTTTAGATGCCAGATGCACTCACTTTTTAGCCTTTGTTTCACCTTTGTTCATGCTCTCCGTCTTTTATTTTCTTGTTCATCATGATTGAACTTTGTTTTCAGTGTAACTACTGAGTTTTCAGAGTGTGATGCCGAGTTAGAGAGAGCAACTGTCGGTTTTCAGAGTTCAATTGTCGAGTTGTCAGAGTGCAATTTACAAGTTTTCAGAGTTCAATTGTCGAGATGTCAGAGTGCAATTTACAAGTTTTCAGAGTGCAACTGTTGAGTTGACAGAGTAAAACTGCAGAGTTTTCAGAGTGCAACTGTGGAGTGTTCAAAGTGCAATTTAAGAGTTTCCAGAGTGCAACTGCCGAGTTTTCAAGGTGTAGCTGCCAAGTTTTCAGGGTGCAACTGTCGAGTTATCAGGCTGCAATTCACGAGTTTTCAGAGTGCAACTGTCGAGTTTCAGAGTGCAATTGTCGAGTTGTCAGACTGCAATTCGCGAGTTTTCAGAGTGCAATGCTGAGTTTTCATAGTAGGCTACAACAACTGAATTTTCAGAGTGCAATGCCGAACTTTCAAAGCGCAACTGTCTAGTTTTTAGATTGCATCTGCAGAGTTTTCGGGGGCTACTATCAAGTTTGCAAAGAGCAACTGTCAAGTTTTGAGAGTGCAATTAACGATTTTTCAAATTGAAACTGTCATGTTTCTAGAATGCAACTGCCTAGTTTTCAATGCAATGCAGATTTTTCATAGTGCAATACCAAATTTTCAGAGCGCAACTGTTAAGTTTTCAGAGTACAACGGCCAAGTTATCTCCCATTTACGCCTTGACGCTGATTGGCCTCTGCCCTCAATTTACAACTTTAATATTAAATTCTAAAAGAAGAAGAACAACTAAATAACTGCTTTGTTTTACATTACAGATCTGAAGACTGAAAGATGCGGTTGTTACTCTTGATGTCCTGGGTGTTGTGGACTGCCTCGTCTGTGGCACAAGGTCAGGACGCTGACGCAGACCTAGTCGCAGACGTAGACGTAGAAGTAAAGCCAAGAGAGAGAGGGAGAGGAAGAGGGAAAGGAAGAAACAGAGATATGCGACCACTTATCAGACCAAAACAGGTAAAAGAGGGTTTAGGGGAGCCTATAGGTCTACCTGCTGAGTCATCAGCAACCATTGCCTGGTCCTCCCTAGTCCTAATCTGGATGGAGAGGGGGTTTGGGCGCTGATCATTTGTATATATGCTCAGTCTCTAGGGCATTGTCATGCTAAACAGAGCAGTGTCACCGTCCCTTGCTTCTGCCATTCATGAGCGGCCTTTAAAACATTTTAAATCTGGCAGTATAATTTGCTAATTTTCAAATTATATATAGGAGAATTTTTGTTGATATGCGCACATTGATAAAAAATGTACTTTTGGCGAGTCGTTTTTTTGGAGGAAAATATATATTTGCAGAAATAAGTGAGGATGTAGTGGGGGGAGAGAGAGAGAGAGAGAGAGAGAGAGAGAGAGAGAGAGAGAGAGAGAGAGAGAGAGAGAGAGAGAGAGAGAGAGAGAGAGAGAACATCTGTCTCTGTAATCACCTTGTCCACAATACTCATAAGGTGTTTCACAGTGTTCCTGTTGAGTCTCATTTTTATTTCTTTGTTTTTTTATCTATTTTCGCAAAGACAATAATGATAATAAGAGATAACAATTAAATTAACCTACTTAGCATTTAAAAATATACTAATCAGATTTTTAAAAGATAACAGTTAAATTAACCTACTTAGCATTTAAAAATATACTAATCAGATTTTTTACCCGGTACTAAACGCTATACGTTGATTTAAAAGAACATCTGAGAGCAACTAGCCCATCATAGTACTATGCAAATATAGTTAATTATTATTATTATTATTATGATTATTATTATTATTATTATTATTATTATTATTATTATTATTATTATTATTATTATTATTAGCCAAGCAACAACCCTAGTTGGAAAAGCAAGATGTTATAAGCCCAAGGGCTTCAATAGGGAAAATATTCTTAGGTAGTAGGTTGGCCAGGGCACCAGCCACCCGTTGAGATACTACCACTAGAGAGTTATGGGGTCTTTTGACTGGCCAGACAGTACTACATTGGATCCTCCTCTCTGGTTACGGTTCATTTTCCCTTTGCCTACATACACACTGAATAGTCTGGCATATTCTTTACATATTCTCCTCTATCCTCATACACCTGACAACACAGGTTACCAAACAATTCTTCATCACCCAAGGGGTTACTGCACTGTAATTGTTCAGTGCCACTTTCCTCTTGGTAAGGGTAGAAGAGACTCTTTAGCTATGGTAAGCAGCTCTTCTAGGAGAAGGACACTCCAAAATCAAACCACTGTTCTCTAGTCTTGGGTAGTGCCATAGCCTCTGTACCATGGCCTTTCACTGTCTTGGGTTAGAGTTCTCTTGCTTGAGGGTACACTCGAGCACACTCTCCTATCTTATTTCTCTTCCTCTTGTTTTGTTGAAGTTTTTATAGTTTATATAGGAGATATTTATTGTTGTTACTCTTCTTAGAATATTTTATTTTCCTTTTTTCCTTTCCGCACTGAGCTATTTTCCCTGTTGGAGCCCCTGGGCTTATAGCATACTGCTTTTCCAACTAGGGTTGTAGCTTAGTAAGTAATAATAATAATAATAATGAGGAAAAGAAATAAGAAAATAAATAAATGATGCGAACAAATTAACAATAAACCATTCTAAAAACAGTAACAACGTCAATACAGATATATCATATATAAACTATAAAAAGACTTATGTCAGCCTGTTCAACATGAAAACATTTGCTGCAACTTTGAACATTTGAAGTTCTACCGATTCAACTACCAG
>NC_090755.1:84196813-84199313 GCF_036898095.1 Palaemon carinicauda
ATAAAGATGATTGAGCACGTATAGTAAAAATGTCCGTGTCTAAGAACCAATTTAATTACTACACTATAAACCACATTATTCATTGCTTCTAATTGTTAAACATGAGTATGTTGAAACTCGAATATGAAACCCTATCAGATAAATAAGTTATCAATAAATGAACGATGCCATTGATACATACAGAAGGATCTAGTGTGACATTGAAACAGTCTAAGTCTATTGAATTGATAATGAGTTAGGAGTAATAAGTTGACAGTGTGTGGCGATAGACCAAGTTTGACTTGTCAATAGACGGGTAAGTCGCTTTATTTAAAATGTTCTTTGGTCCTCCAAAGCATAGTTAGATAATGAAAGTATTAGAATATACATTTAAAATGACTATCAACTCACCTAGTTAAAAGGGAGACAGCCTTCTAAAATACTTCATTCAGCCGGGCTCAGTACCAGGAACGTTTGAAAACCTACAATGTTTACATCTGACACAACGCTTCTTCTTCTACCTTTTACAACTGACGCAACGCTTCCTCTACCTTTTACAACTGACGAAGATTTATTAAAGGAAATGGCCCTCTGCCTTATATCAGAGAAATGTATGTGGATAAGGCATCCCTTGTGATGAAAGCAAGATTAAATATGCTCAACTTAAAAGCAAATTTCAGGGGAAAATATGATGACAATTTGTGTGACTTGTGCAAAGAGGAAGAAGACACTACCGAACATTTATTTTTATGCCCAAAGTTAGAACAGCTAAAGAATGTAGAAATAAGTTTAGGTACGCTGAAAAATCCTAGCAGGGATCTGGCTGCATTTATAGGTAGGGCAATGCATATAAAAGAAGAGTTTAAGAAGTCCAAACTGATTACCACAATAGGTTGCCAAAACTGATGATAGCAAGATGTTATCCTATCTAATTTCAAGGTAGAAGGGAATAAAAGTAAAGATTGAGAACCTCACTATGATATTAATTTATCTAAGGCACAGGTGATATAAACTTAATAACAATAATAAGAATAAGCTTAGAAGCTTTGCGCCTATCTATAAAGAGATAGAGTGCCCGCAAACTTATTTTGCGGAGTGAGCAATAAGGAACCAGGAACCAGGAACTTTTACACCTGACGCAACGCTTCTTCGTCTACCTTTTACAACTGACGCAACGCTTCTTCTTCTACCTTTTATAACTGACGCAACGCTTCTTCTTATACCTTTTATAACTGACGCAATGCTTCTTCTTCTACGTTTTACAACTGACGCAACGCTTCTTCTACCTTTTACAACTGACGCAACGCTTCTTCTTCTACCTTTTACAACTGACGCAACGTTTCTACCTTTTACAACTGACGCAACGCTTCTTCTTTTACCTTTTACAACTGACGCAACGCTTCTTCTTCTACCTTTTACAACTGACGCAACGCTTATTCTTCTACCTTTTACAACTGACACAACGCTTCTTCTTTTACCTTTTACAACTGACGCAACGCTTCTTCTTCTACCTTTTACAACTGACGCAACGCTTCTTCTTCTACCTTTTACAGCTGACGCAACGTTTCTTCTTCTACCTTTTACAACTGACGCAACGCTTCTTCTTTTACCTTTTACAACTGACGCAACGCTTCTTCTTTTACCTTTTACAACTGACGCAACGCTTATTCTTCTACCTTTTACAACTGACGCAACGTTTCTTCTTCTACCTTTTACAACTGACGCAACGCTTATTCTTCTACCTTTTACAACTGACACAACGCTTCTTCTTTTACCTTTTACAACTGACGCAACGCTTCTTCTTTTACCTTTTACAACTGACGCAACGCTTATTCTTCTACCTTTTACAACTGACACAACGCTTCTTCTTTTACCTTTTACAACTGACACAACGCTTCTTCTTTTACCTTTTACAACTGACGCAACGCTTCTTCTTTTACCTTTTACAACTGACGCAACGCTTCTTCTTCCACCTTTTACAACTGACGCAACGCTTCTTCTTCTACCTTTTACAGCTGACGCAACGTTTCTTCTTCTACCTTTTACAACTGACGCAACGCTTCTTCTTTTACCTTTTACAACTGACGCAACGCTTCTTCTTTTACCTTTTACAACTGACGCAACGCTTCTTCTTCTACCTTTTACAACTGACGCAACGTTTCTTCTTCTACCTTTTACAACTGACGCAACGCTTATTCTTCTACCTTTTACAACTGACACAACGCTTCTTCTTTTACCTTTTACAACTGACGCAACGCTTCTTCTTTTACCTTTTACAACTGACGCAACGCTTATTCTTCTACCTTTTACAACTGACACAACGCTTCTTCTTTTACCTTTTACAACTGACGCAACGCTTCTTCTTTTACCTTTTACAACTGACGCAACGCTTCTTCTTCTACCTTTTACAACTGACGCAACGCTTCTTCTTCTACCTTTTACAGCTGACGCAACGTTTCTTCTTCTACCTTTTACAACTGACGCAACGCTTCTTCTTCTACCTTTTACAACTGACGCAACG
>NC_090755.1:84204313-84231813 GCF_036898095.1 Palaemon carinicauda
TTCTCCTGTTTGAGGGTACACTATTCTATCTTATTTCTCTTCCTCTTTTTTGAAGTTGTTAGAATTTATATATGTATGACTTAATTTAAAGTTGTTACTGTTTTTGAAATATTTAATCTTAATTATTCATTAATTCTCCAGTTGTTTATTAATTTCCTTATTTCCTTTCCTCACAGGGTTAATTTTTCCCATTTGGAGCCCTTGGGCTTATATCATCCTGCTTTTCCAACTAGGGTTGTAGCATTGCTAATAATAATAATAATAATAATAATAATAATAATAATAATAAATAGAAAGTCTCTGGCTATACTTTAGCAACCCTATCTTGATCATACATCCTATTATTTTCATCTTCAAGGAAGTAAATGAAACCTTTTTGCTTGCAGCCAACTAAACCACCTTCAGAAGGGAATGGTGACCAAACAATATCTGAAGCAGAGTCTCAACGAGATGAAATCTCAGCGTCAGTCTCTCTCTTTCCCCATGGTACAACCCCGGGCGAGACAAGGACAGGCGAATAAAGGTTAGCATCTGAGAAGCATATTCAGTTTGATTTTGTAACTTGAATTTATTTATTTAGGTGTTTATTTACCTCGTTTTACTCTTGGATGTTCTTATATTGAATTGTAGACTTATTCGAAGAAATTTTTTTTTATATCGACGATAATTATACAAAATAAAAAAAGTTTCATTGAAAAAATGCAAATATATACCATTTAGGCCTAATCATGTAGGTATTTATCTAATTCGTTTTAGGCTTGGATATTATATATTGCAATGTAATCTTATTTGAAGAAATTATTTTTCATATAGACGATAATTATACAAGCAAAAAAAGGTTTGATTAAAATATGCAAAAATAAATACCGTTTAGGCCTACTCCTATAAGATTTTATCTACTTCATTTTGATCTTGTATATTTCATATTGAAAAGTAATGTCATTAGAAAAAAGAAATATATCAACGATAATTATAAAAGCAAAATAAAAGTTTCATTGAAATAAATACAAGATGAATACAATGAGTGTTACTATAATTATCCATCAAATAGGTTTGTGGTGGCCTATTGAACACGTCCCTGCCTAGCGATCCCCAGACTGGGGTTCGAGTCATGCTCAAATTCGACAGTCTCTTGCAGTGTCTGCAACCTCACCATCCTTGTGAGCTAAGGATCCGGTTTGGTGGAGCCTATAAGTCTATCTGCTGAGTCATCAGTAGCCATTGCCTTGCCCTCTCTGGTCCTAGCTTGGATGAAGAGTGGGCTTGGGCGCTGATCAAATATATGGTCAGTCTCTAGGTCATTGTCCTGCTAGCTAGGGCATCATCACCGTCCCTTGTCTCTTTTAAATGTTTAAAGGCCGCTCATGAATGGCAGAGGCAAGGGACAGTGACATTGCCCTATCAAGCAGGACAACGCCGTAGAGACTAACCATATATACATATGATCAGCGCCCAAGCCTCCTCTCCATCCAAGCTAGGACCAAGGAGGGCCAGGCAATGGCTGCTGATGACTCAGTAGATAGACCTACAGGCTCCCCCAAACCCCCCTTTTTAGCTCATAAGGATTGTAAGGTTGCAGCAACCAAAGAAACTATCGAGTTTGAGCGGGACCCGAACCCCATTTTGGCGTTCACCAGTCAGGGACGTTACCACATCGATCACCGCAACCCTATTAATGAGCTGACTTTAAACTTTACAGAACCGGAGGACTGCTGGAAGATTCTACAAAAAGGCAAGAAGAAGTCTGGAGTCTACAGGATTCAGCCCATCTACTCAACCGTTCCCTTCTTCGTCTATTGTGACATGGATACGGACGGTGGGGGATGGACGGTGAGTGAAACCATTGCTCTCTAGTCTTTGGCAGTGTTATAGCCTCTGTACTATGGTCTTCCACTGTCTTGGGTTAGATTTCTCTTGCTTGAGGGTACACTCAAGCACACTAATTTATCTTTTTTCTTATTTCCTTTCCTCACTTGGCCATTCTCCCTGTTGGAGCCCTTGGGCTTTTCCAACTGGGGCACTCCAAAATCGAATCATTGTTCTCTAGTCTTTGGCAGTGTTATAGCCTCTGTACCATGGTCTTCCACCGTCTTGGGTTAGAGTTCTCTTGCTTGAAGGTACACTCAAGCACACTAATTTATCTTTTTTCTTATTTCCTTTCCTCACTTGGCCATTCTCCCTGTTGGAGCCCTTGGGCTTTTCCAACTGGGGCACTCCAAAATCGAATCATTGTTCTCTAGTCTTTGGCAGTGTTATAGCCTCTGTACCATGATCTTCCACTGTCTTGGGTTAGAGTTCTCTTGCTTGAGGGTACACTCAAGCACATTAATCTATCTGTTTTCTTATTTCCATTCCTCACTTGGCCATTCTCCCTGTTGGAGCCATTAGGCTTTTCCAACTGGGGCACTCCAAAATCGAATCATTGTTCTCTAGTCTTGAGTAGCGCCGTAGCGACTGTATCATGATCTCCCACTGTCTTGGGTTAGAGTTCTCTTGATTGAGGGTACACTCGGGCACATTATTCCATCTATTCCCTTATTTCCTTTCCTCGCAAGGCTATATTCCCTGTTGGAGCCCCTGGGCTTGTAGTATCCTGCTTTTCCAACTAAGAGACTCCAAAATCAAAACATTGTTCTCTAGTCTTGGGTAGTGCCGTAGCCTTTGTACCATGGTTTTCCACTGTTTTGGGTTAGAGTTCTCTTGCTTGAGGCTACACTCAGGCACCCTATTCGCTCTGTTTGCTTATTTCTTTTCCTCAAAGGGCTGTTTTTCTTGTTGGAGCCCTTGGGCGTATAGTATCCTGCTTTTCCAACTAGGATGCTCCAAAATCAAACCATTGATCTCAAGTCTTGGGTAGTGCCATAGCCTCTGTACCATGGTGTTCCACTGTCTTGGGTTAGAGTTGTCTTGCTTGAGGATATACTCACGCACACTATTCCATCTGTTTGCTTATTTCCTTTCCTCACATGTCTATTTTCCTTGCTGGAGCACCTGGTCTTGTAGTATCCTGCTTTTCCAACTAGGATACTCCAAAATCAAACCATTGATCTTAAGTCTTGGGTAGTGCCATAGCCTCTGTACTAGAGTTGTCTTTCTTGAGGATATACTCAGGCACACTATTCCATCTGTTTGCTTATTTCCTTTCCTCATAGGGCTATTTTCCTTGTTGGAGCTCTTGGGCTTGTAGTATCCTGCTTTTCCAACTAGGATACTCCAAAATCAAACCATTGATCTCAAGTCTTGGGTAGTGCCATAGCCTCTGTACTAGAGATGTCTTGCTTGAGAATATACTCAGGCACACTATTCCATCTGTTTGCTTATTTCCTTTCCTCACAGGGCTACTTTCCTTGTTGGAGCCCTTGGGCTTGTAGTATCCTGCTTTTCCAACTAGATACTCCAAAATCAAACCATTGATCACAAGTCTTGGGTAGAGCCATAGCCTCTGTACCATGGTGTTCCTCTGTCTTGGGTTAGAGTTGTCTTGCTTAAGGACATACTCAGGCACACTATTCCATCTGTTTGCTTATTTCTTTTCCTCTCAGGGCTATTTTTCTTGTCGGAGCCCTTGGTCGTATAGTATCCTGCTTTTCCAACTAAGATACTCCAAAATCAAACCATTGTTCTCAAGTCTTGGGTAGTGCCATAGCCTCTGTACCATGGTGTTCCACTGTCTTGGGTTAGAGTTGTCTTGCTTGAGGATATACTCACGCACACTATTCCATCTGTTTGCTTTTCCTTTCCTCACATGTCTATTTTCCTTGCTGGAGCACCTGGTCTTGTAGTATCCTGCTTTTCCAACTAGGATACTCCAAAATCAAACCATTGATCTTAAGTCTTGGGTAGTGCCATAGCCTCTGTACTAGAGTTGTCTTTCTTGAGGATATACTCAGGCACACTATTCCATCTGTTTGCTTATTTCCTTTCCTCATAGGGCTATTTTCCTTGTTGGAGCCCTTGGGCTTGTAGTATCCTGCTTATCCAACTAGGGTTGTAGCTTAGGTAGTAATGATGATAATATGTATAGAGGTCCTATGGTATATCCTACCATAGTTCCTTAGTTCCCCCTTAACTGTAGCAAATATTCCACAGGTTATCCAAAGACGTGAGGATGGATCTGTAGACTTCCTTCGTGAGTGGTCCGACTACAAATATGGATTTGGTAATCTAGCTGGAGAATTTTGGCTGGGGAATGAACAAATTCACCTCCTGACAAGTCAACATGTAAGAAAACTCCTTTTTGCTGACATAATGATTTTGTAATTTTCAAATAATTTCAGAACTAGTTTGTATGTAACTGTCATAGAAAATGTTGGTGTCAAGTCAACATGTAAGAAAACTGCTCTTTGCTGACGTAATCATTTTGTATTTTCAAATAATTTCTGGACTATTTTGTATGTAACTGTCATAGAAAATGTTGGTGTCAAGTCAACATGTAAGAAAACTCCTTTTTGCTGACATAATCATTTTGTATTTTCAAATAATTTCAGGACTAGTTTGTATGTAACTGTCATAGAAAATGTTGGTGTCAAGTCAACATGTAAGAAAACTGCTTTTTTGCTGACATAATCATTTTGTATTTTCTATTAATTTCAGGACTAGTTTGTATGTAACTGTCATAGAAAATGTTGGTGTGAATATTTGCTTTATAATACTCTTGTTGATATGGATATTCGCTTGATAATACTCGAATGATATGGATATTTGCTTCATGGTACTCATGTTGATATGAATATTGCCTTGATAATACTCAAGTTGATATAAATATTCACTTTAAAATACTCATTTTGCTATAAATATTCTCTTTACAATACTCATGTTGATATAAATATTCACTTAATAATACTCAAGTTGATATGAATATTTGCCTTATAATACTCATGTTAATATGATAGTCAAGTTGATATGAAAATTCACTTTAAAAACTCAAATTGATATGAATAATTGCCTTATAGTACTCATGTTAATATGAATATTCTCTTTATGATACTCAAGTTGATATGAATATTTACTTTGCAATACTCAAATTGATATGAATATCAGTCTTATAGTACTCATTTCATATGAATTTTGGCTTTATAATACTCAAGTTAAAATAAATCTTCGCTTCATAATACTCCCTAACACGACCCGTAGGTTTCCAAACTGCGGATCGACATAGCAGACTTCGACCAACTGGAGGCACACGCCATGTACTCGGCTTTCGCCATGGGCTCAGAATTGGAGGGCTACTCTCTCAAGATGCTCGGAGAGTACTCTGGGGATGCAGGTAACGAATACTGGTCTTCCACTGTCTTGGGGTTAGAGTTCTCTTGCTTGAGGGTACACTAAAGCACGCTAACCTGTCTGTTTTCTTATTTCCTTTCCTCACTGGGCCATTCACCTTGTTGGAGCCCTTGGGCTTTTCCAACTGGGGCACTCCAAAATCGAATCATTGTTCTCTAGTCTTTGGCAGTGTTATAGCCTCCGTACCATGGTCTTCCACTGTCTTGGGTTAGAGTTCTCTTGCTTGAGGGTACACTAAAGCAAACTAACCTATCTGTTTTCTTATTTCCTTTCCTCAGTGGGCCATTCTCCTTGTTGGAGCCCTTGGGCTTTTCCAACTGGGGCACTCCAAAATCGAATCATTGTTCTCTAGTCTTTGGCAGTGTTATAGCCTCTGTACCATGGTCTTCCACTGTCTTGGGTTAGAGTTCTCTTGCTTGAGGGTACACTAAAGCACACTAACCTATCTGTTTTCTTATTTCCTTCCCTCACTGGGCCATTCACCTTGTTGGATCCCTTGGGCTTATAGTATCCTGCTTTTCCAACAGGTAGACAAAATCAAACCATTGTTCTCTAGTCTTGAGTAGTACCATAGCGTCTGTACCATGATCTCCCACTGTCTTGGGTTAGAGTTCTCTTGCTTGAGGGTATACTAAAGCACACTAACCTATCTGTTTTCTTATTTCCTCTCCTCACTGGGCCATTCTCCTTGTTGGAGCCCTTGGGCTTATAGTATCCTGCTTTTCCAACTGGTAGACTCCAAAATCAAACCATTGTTCTCTAGTCTTGAGCAGTACCATAGCGTCTGTACCATGATCTCCCACTGTCTTGGGTTAGAGTTCTCTTGATTGAGTGTACACTAAAGCACACTAACCTATCTGTTTTCTTATTTCCTTTCCTCGCTGGGGCATTCTCCTTGTTGGGGCTCTTGGGCTTATAGTATCCTGCTTTTCCAACTGGTAGACTCCAAAATCAAACCATTGTTCTCTAATCTTGAGTAGTACCGTAGCGTCTGTACCATGATCTCCCACTGTCTTGGGTTAGAGTTCTCTTGCTTGAGGGTACACTAAAGCACACTAACCTTTTTTCTTATTTCCTTTCCTCACTGGGCCATTCTCCTTGTTGGAGCCCTTGGGCTTATAGTATCCTGCTTTTCCAACTGGTAGACTCCAAAATCAAACCATTGTTCTCTAATCTTGAGTAGTACCATAGCGTCTGTACCATGATCTCCCACTGTCTTGGGTTAGAGTTCTCTTGATTGAGGGTACACTCGGGCACATTATTCCATCTGTTCCCCTATTTCCTTTCCTCACAGGGCTATATTCCCTGTTTGCACCGACTTGCAAGGGTGCTCTTTTAACTCAGAAAAGTTTCCTGATCGCTGATTGGTTAGACAAGATAATTCTGACCAATCAGAGAGCAGGAAAATTTTCAGCGCTAAAAGGGCGCCCCTGCGAGTCAGTGCAAATGCGCCTCATTAAGAAAAAATGAGTATAGAGAAATTACTGAGTAGTTTATAAATTATACAAAATAAGAAAAAGAGTTCTCATACATTTTCTGAAGCTTGAATTTATTACTTTACTTTAGAGGTCAGACAATAAGAACTAAGGTATTATTATTATTATTATTATTATTATTATTATTATTATTATTATTATTATTATTATGTCTTGCTAAACTACAACCCTAGTTGGAAAAGAGAGATGCTATAAGCCCAGGGGCCCCAACAGGGAAAATAGCCCAGCGAGGAAAGGAAACAAGGAAAAAAAATATTATAAGAATAAATACATTAATATAAATATCTCCGATATAAAATATAAAAAATAACAAAACAGGAGGAAGAGAAATTAGATAGAATAGTGTGCCCAAGTGTACCCTCAAGCAAGAGAACTCTAACCCAGGACAGTGGAAGACCATGGTACAGAGGCTATGGCACTACTCAACTCTAGAGAACAATGGTTTGATTTTGGAGTGCCCTACACTTTGTTCAGTGGCCAATTTTCTCTTGGTAAGGGTAGAAGACTCTTTAGCTATGGTGAGCAGCTCTTCTAGGAGAAGGACACTCCAAAATCAAACAATTGCTCTCTAGTCTTGGATAGTGCCATAGCCTCTGTACCATAGCCTTCCACTGTCTTGGGGTAGAGTTCTCTTGCTTGAGGGTACACTCGGGCACACTATTCTATCTTATTTCTCTTCCTCTTGTTTTGTTAAAGTTTTTTATAGTTTATATAGGGGATATTTATTTTAATGTTGTTACTGTTCTTAAAATATTTTATTTTTCCTTATTTCCTTTCCCCACTGGGCTATTTACCCTGTTGGAGCCTCTGGGCTTATAGCATCCAGTTTTTCCAACTAGGGTTGTAGCTTAGCAAGTAATAATAATAATAAAAATAATAATGATAATAATAATAATTACTTCTCTTATTTCCTTATTTCCTTTCCTCACTGGGCTATTTACCCTGTTGGAGCCCCAGGGCTTACAGCATCCAGTTTTTCCAACTAGGGTTGTAGCTTAGCAAGTAATAATAATAATAATAATAATAATAATAATAATAATAATAATAATAATAATAAATCCTTTTTACAGCTATGACGGCCAAGTCCCATAAAATATATAAAAGTGAAATTTCGTATTTCAAATATGTTAATCATTTAAGATAAAGAAAAAATCCACGAAATCTAAAGAACAAATCCTTCCAAACAGGTGACTCCCTGAGATACCACGTAGGCAGGAGATTCAGTACCATAGACGTTGACAACGACGCCTGGCCAGAAGCGAGCTGTGCTAGAGATCACGCCGGTGCGTGGTGGTACAGGGCTTGCGATACAAGGTCAGTTGGTTTACGTGAGTCTACATAATAGGTTAAAAGTATGCGTAGCTGTTTATGAAGTATTCAAATGAACTTTCTGCACCATGGTCTTCTACTATCTTGGGTTAGAGGTCTCTTGCTTGAGGGGGGACACTCAAGCACAGCTGTTCTGTTGCCTTATTTTCTTTCATCACTGGGCTATTTTCCCTGTTAGGGCTCTTGGGCTGATAGCATCTTGCTTTTCCAATAGGGGTTGTAGCCTAGCTATTAATAATAATAACTTTTTGTACCATGGTCTTCTGATATCTTGGGTTAGAGGTCTCTTGCTTGAGGGTACAATCAAGCACCACTGTTCTGATGCCTTATTTCCTTTCCTCACCGGGCTATTTTCCCTGTTGGTTTACGTGAGTCTACATAATAGGTTAAAAGTATGCGTAGCTGTTTATGAAGTATTCAAATGAACTTTCTACACCATGGTCTTCCATTGCCTTGGGTTTGACTTTTCTTGCTTGAGGGTACACTCAAACACCACTGTTCTGTTGCCTCATTTCCTTTCCTCATTGGGCTATTTTCCCTGTTGGAGCTCTTGGGCTTAGAGCATCCTACTTTTCCTTCTAGGGTTGTAGTTTAGCTAGTAAAAATAATAACTTTCTGTATCATAGTCGTCTACTCTCTTGGGTTAGAGTTCCCTTGCTTGAGGTTGCACTCAGTCACACTATTCTATCTGTTTCCTTATTTCTTTTCCTTACTGGGCTATTTTCCCTGTTGGAGCCCTTGGGAGTGGAGCATCCTGCTTTTCCATCTAGGGATGTAGTTTACCTATTAATAATGATAATTTTCTGTACCATGGTCTTCCACTGTTTTGGGTTAGAGATCTCTGTCTTGAAGGTACAATCAGGCACACTATTATTATTTGCTTCCATATTTCCTTTCCTCACTATTTCCCTTTTGGAGCCCTTTGGCTTATGGCATCCTACTTTTCTAACTACGGCTGTAGCTTAACTAGTAATAAAAGATAACTTTCTGTAGCATGGTCTTCCACTGTCTTGGGTTAGAGTTCTCTTGCTTGAGGGTACACTCAAACACACTATTATATCTGTTTCTTTCTTTCCTTTCGTCACTGGGCTGTTTTAAATGTTAGAGCCCTTAGACTTTTAGCACCCTGCTTTTCCAACTAGGGCTGTAACTTAGCTAGTAGTAGTAGTAGTAGTAGTAGTAGTAGTAGTAGTAGTAGTAGTAGTAGTAGTAGTAGTAATAGGAGTAGTAGTAGTAGTAGTAATAACAACAACAATAATAATAATAATAATAATAATAATAATAATAATAATAATAATAATAATGAAGAATCAAGCACTGATATTTTTCCACCAGGAGAATGAGGCTGATTGATATTTATTTTATATAACAAATAGCACTAAGATAGTAATTTTTGTTACGCAAAAGGAGTTTACAGTATTTAAATATATATATTTTTTTTTATATTATGACTGCACACTACCCCCTACGTTTTCATGAGAGATGGAGAAAAGGAAACTCTATGTAACCAAAACAGTTGTATAATCTTCTAAACATAGCTCAAATTGCGTTCGTCATATTAGAGAGGGAGCTATTTTACATAATTTTCGTTATTACTGTTATCATATGCCAAGCTGTTTGACCACAAGGGCCAGGCAGTCTAGAACAACAACAAACGGTATGAAAATCAGTCCGTTATGACAAAAGAACTGAAGAATAAACCATAAAAGAAAGAATTATACAAATATCAATATCAACGTAACTACACACAAAACGTATTTATTGTTAGTATACTGTTCTGATATGATTACTTGTAGGCTACTCAAACAATTTCACGGAAAAGTATTAAACTTGAAATGCATGTCTGTGGTTCACTCACACCCCACCCCATAAAGATTATGAAAATATCTAAGGCTTCTTCCACCCACAGCAATTTAAATGGACGTTACCTCCACGGACCGGTCCCTCCAGATCACGAATACACTGGTCTGTATTGGTACGACTTCAGAGGACCTCTGTATTCCCTCTGGCGTTCTCGGATTATGATAAGACGAGGTGGTAGCGTTGGGGAACCCATCTTCAAGGATCTCAAAAAGCTGCAGAGCAGTATGTCAACGCCAAGGTAATTCTGTAAAGGGTTGGTATTGTTTCTCAAAAAGCTACAGGGTAGTGTGTCAACACCAAGGTAATTCTGTAAAAGGTTTCCATTGTATTGTTTCACAAAATCTACAAAACAGTATGTCAACACCAAGGTAACTCAATAAAGGGTCTCTTTTGTATTATTTCTAAAAAAAACTACAGAGCTATATGACAACACCAAGGTACTTCTGGAAAAGGTTTCCATTGTTTTGTTTCTCATAATGTACAGAACAGGACGTCAGCACCAAGGTAACTCAGTAAAGGGTCTCTATTGTATTATTTCACAAAAAGCTAAAAGCTGCAGAGCGGTATGTCAACACCATGGTAATTCTGTAAAGCAGTGGTTCCCAACCTTTTTCCTGTCATTTCCCCCCTGCACCCAGTGCAACCCTCCAGATTTCCCCCTTCATGTGTATGAGGGAAAGAGTAGTTGAAACACACTGTGACGACTTACTAATTTATTTTTCCATTAAACAAATATATTGATAAACAAATAGTTACAGAGTAAAATGGATAGAGAGCGGTTAGTAACAACTAACCGCATAGCCATAGAGCTATGAGGTTAGTTGTTACTAACCGCTCTCTATCCTTTTTACTCTGTAACTATTTGTTTATCAGTATATGGAGAGCGGCTAGTAGCAAAATAAAGGACTTTTGTTTATTCTTCTACTTCAAAATTGAATTAGTGAGAAGGTTGAGGCTGCTTCTTTTGCACCAGTGTATCAATATCAGGGCTAGCTTTATCACCTGATACTTTTTTTAGCTAGTAGGTAGTGTAATTATTTCCCCCCTGGTAGCTTCAAATTTCTCCCCAGGGGGAAATTTCCCCCAGGTTGGGAACCACTGCTGTAAAGGGTTTCTGTTGTTCCTCAAAAAGCTACAGAACAGTATGTCAACACCAAGGTAACTCATTAGAGGGTTTCTATTGAATTGATTCTCAAAAAGCTACTGAACAGTATATCAACACCAAGGTAACTCAGTAAATTGTGTCTTGTGTATTGTTTTTCACATGTTTTCTATTTGTCCAGTTTCTCTTAGTATTTTCTAAAAAGAAGATATTTATTAGATAGCTATTCATATTTTTTTTTTTTTAGTGTTTTCCTTATATGACAGAAAACAATACTTTGTTCTGGATTAGTAATCATAAATTTGGAGCTTGTTTCATGAAAAAAAAAAAAAATGAACTACAAGATTCATTGTAAGGTAATGCAAGAATAAATTAATAAAAAAACCAGCAAATCTAGACATACTGCATTAACTATAATGTGTCCAATTGGGGGTATATACTATCTATAGTCAATTCTTTATAGGCACTATACTCAATTTTTTTTAATGAGGCGTATGTGCACCGACTCGCAGCGGTGCCCTTTTAGCTCGGAAAAGTTTCCTGATCGCTGATTGGTTAGAATTATCTTGTCCAACCAATCAGCGATCAGGAAACTTTCCCGAGCTAAAAGGGCACCCCTGCGAGCCGGTGCAAATACGCCTCATTAAAAAAAATGGAGTATAGTGCCTATAAAATTTGTCTATTAAGCAATACGTAAAAAAAAAAAGATTAATTGAATATTTTTCTTTTCGAATCAGTCCAAATATAACGGAACAGGAGCCTACGAGACCTCAGGAGACCCCAGACCCCAGGGGCCACCCTGACCAGACCTTCTACAACCCCGAACATGACCCTTACGCTGCATACGATTATGCGTATGACCCTTACGGGTAATCTAAATTTACGCATCATATTATAGTAAATAGTAGATTTTAAAAGTTGAATCAAGAAAGGAAAATGAAGTGATTGCATTAAACTTTTTTTTGTGTGTGTTTGAATATGTTTAAAAGAGGGTTTCCTATAATAGAATTAATGTCTATTGTAGATAAATGACATTAAAATGCATTTTATGATAGATAATAGATTTAAAAAGTTGAACTAAGTAAGGAAAATGAAGTTTGATAATATTAAACTTTACTGTGTTTGAATATTCTTAATAGGGGTTTCCTCTAATATGGTTAATGTCTACTGTAGACACATGATATCAAAAGGTACTTTATAATAAATTGCATATTTCAAAAACTGAATCTGAAAGGAAAATGATGTTATATATCTTTATTGTTTGAATATATTACAAAATTTTGTTCTTAAAAGATTAATGTTTACTGTAAACAAAATAAAAACATCAAAATGTACTTTATAATAATCAATAGATTTTAAAAGTTGAATCACACAGAAAAATTATATTAAATAACTTTATTGTGTTTGAATGTGTTAAATATGATTTTCCTCTAATAGAATTAATGTTTAGACAAATGAATGAGATAGTACACTGGTTGGAGTTATACATTTCCTATTGAAGTCTCTGAACTGTTCTGAGCATGCTTTCCTTGTATGAAATAATATATAAGTATAAAATTGATTACGTGAAGAAAGAAATACACAAAACCAGATCAGAATTATGCTATATGTATGTATGTATGTATGTATGTATGTATGTATGTATGTATATACATATATATATATATAATATATATATATATATATATATATATATATATATATATGCCTGTATATATATATATATATATATATATATATATATATATATATATATATATATATATATATATATATATATATACAGTATATATGTATATACACGCTATGAAAATAGATGATAATAACAGGAATTTATCAAATATATAAAAATCTCATAATCTTCAATTAATGGATATGTCAACAAACTACCACTAACTCCATTAATAAATTTGGAAAACTGGAAACCGAGAAAGTCTTTAAATAAACAAATTAGAAATAGTCAAAGTTATCATTTATGCTTTCCTGAATTCATTCATTTGTATAAGAGACAAATTATTTAACCACATTTGAATATTCTTGAGTAGTGATCTTCCAGATTTAAAATAGAAATAAGATGAAGGCAATTTGTAGATTTATAAATTTGTTTACGAAAATATTCATTAGGAAATTGTGATACAGTAATGAGTCAATACTCATATGAATATTTTCATTAATGTGTCCTTAGTCTACCAACTCTCTCTCTCTCTCTCTCTCTCTCTCTCTCTCTCTCTCTCTCTCTCTCTCTCTCTCTCTCTCCAATGATCATTACTGTTATGATGTCGGGTTATATCTAATAATCTCTCTCTCTCTTCTCTCTCTCTCTCTCTCTCTCTCTCTCTCTCTCTCTCTCTCTCTCTCTCTCTCTCTCTCTCTATATATATATATATATATATATATATATATATATATATATATATATATATATATATATATATATATATATATATATATATATATATATATATATATATATATATATATATATATATATATATATATATATATATATATATATATATATATATATATATATATATATTACACACACACACTCATACATAGTTGAGGACTATGAAGAGCGAAGTAGATGATGAATGGAGAAGTATTGAATTAAAAGCACACGTAGAGACGACTGGCGAAATCTAACCGAGGCCCTTTGCGTCAATAGGTGTAGGAGGAGATGATGCTATAATATGCTGTGATAAATGTATATAAGAGTAACAGTATGTGGGGAGTAAGAAAAACAAGTAAAAAATAAACAATTACTCAGTTGAGAGCAGTCTTTTGTAATGTCAAAGGTAAAACTCAATTTCCAGCAATGAAACCAAGGTTTGAGTTAGCCTTATTTTGCAATGCCAATAGTCACACTACTATATATTTAAAGCTAAAGAATAAGAAAAAAATCATAATGTGTGGGTTTCAAATAGTTAAATCTTAAATTATATTCAAATCTATAGAAAATGTCACCCCAGCACAAATAAAATACATGGATAAGTGTTAAACTCAGCAAGATCATAGATGCCAGACACCGCCATAATGTTGAAATCGTAACGGAAATGACTGACAGGTTTTTCTCACTGTTTTGTTTACATCAGCGATAAAAACTACATTAGCCACCTGAGATAAGACACTTTAAATTTCACCGGAAATTCGCTCTGAAGCTAATTTCTGATAGCTAAAGTAAATATGTTTTTTAAAGCAATTTTCATTAAATTTGACTCATTACAAACACACTTTTAGCAATACGTAGGCTATAATCTAGAGTCTTTGAGTTACCTTTACTCTCTCTCTCTCTCTCTCTCTCTCTCTCTCTCTCTCTCTCTCTCTCTCTCTCTCTCTCTCTCTCTCTCTCTCTCGGCCGTCGCGACCGGAGGAACGGGGAGAGACCTAGTAGTCATAAGTCTGGCAGTGCTGTTGAGCGGGACCGTGTGTGTGTGTGTGTGTGTGTGTGTGTGTTGTGTGTGTATATATATATATATATATATATATATATATATATATATATATATATATATATATATATATATATATATATATATATATGTGTGTGTGTGTGTGTGTGTGTGTGTGTGTGTGTGTTTATATAGATGGCCAGACATTTGGTCTTTATTATTATTATTATTATTATTATTATCATTATTATTATTATTACAAAATAGGCTATAACCCTACTCGAAAAAGCAAGATGCCATAAGCCCAATCCCTCCAACAAGGGAAAATAGCCCAGTGAGGAAAGGAAACAAGGGGAAAAAAAAACAGTATCAGTAGGTTATAGGGTTTAGTTAGGGTAATACTGTATGTCACCCTGTCAAATGTAGGCCTACGTTATTTCCATTCAATTTTTCCTGCAAGGGAAAGTGACAATACTCTAGCTAGCAGGAAAATATCCTAGAGAGTAAAGACCTGACTACATACAGTATATGATCAGAGCCCAAGCCCACTCCATATCAGAGGGTTTAAACCCTGCTCCATATAAGCTAGGGCCAGGCTGCAGGCAGTGACGGCTGATGACTCAGCCGGTAGATCTATGGGATATCCCCAAGCCCCTATTCTTAATAAAGAAAAATATAAACTTCGCTTAGCAATGCTTTATCTATTGATTAAACCAATTCTATTGATAATCTTCAACTCGTAGAATCTATCAAACATATTGTTCTTCATCTCAGTTTAGCAGGCGGAACTCTACCTCTTCAAAATCAGATCTGAACTAATATCATAATTGGCAACTTGTCTATCTTAAAAACAAACTAATATGACTGATCGCTAAGCTGGCAATACTCTAAAAACGTTGTAATTTGGAATACAGGAACGTTTTATTTTGAACAGAATTTACAAGAATGTTGCACTGCTCATAACTCCCTTAATTCAATCGTTGTCAATGGATTACCATAATTCATTATGTATATATATTTTTTTTTAACATATTAGGCGAATTCATTAGTATTTCGGCTAACTTTTTTATCAGTAGTATCAGGTAATTAATTTTTCTCTGAATTCCTTGAGCGGATATGAGTAATTGAAAAAAGCACAGAGGTAATATGAAATTAGCTTTGTTGCCGTTGCCAGACGTAGAAAATTTACAACGTAATTAAAGTTATCTTTAACGGCATTTTTTTTGGGTAGAAATTAAATGTATTTTGAGTAGCAATACATATTAAAAAGTTAAATTAATATCTTAATTCCCTACCTAAATATTAGGAGAGGTTTCGCCGACCATCGAATGAAAGCCAATTTCAGTGCAATAAATCTCTCTCTCTCTCTCTCTCTCTCTCTCTCTCTCTCTCTCTCTCTCTCTCTCTCTCTCTCTCTCTCGTTATCTACAACACTATTATGTCTGTATCACTGATAATACCTTAAGTATAAGTGATGTTATCTTCGAATAGCCCTTTGTTACAAATACAGTGGTTTAACTAAATCTAATATCACCATTATGATTGGCTTTCATAGCTACCGCACGGGCGCATTCATGTTTAGGCCTACTATTATTATTAGCCAAGCTACAACCCTGATTTGAGCAGTAGAATGCTACTGGGAAATTGCAGTGAAGATGTTAAGAAAAGAGCCACTGTTTTAAGTTCGGAGTTCTCTTGCTTGAGGGTACACTCGGGCATACTACTCTATCTTATTACTCTTCCTCTTGTTTTTTTTTTTAAGTTTTTATTGTTTTTTTCTAGGAAATATCTATTTTAATGTTGTTACTGTTCTTAGAATATTTTATTTTTTCCTTGTTTCCTTTCCTCACTGGGCTATTTTCCCCGTTTAGGGACCCTGGGCTCTCTAGCATCCTGCTTTTCTAACTAGGGTTGTAGCTTAGCTAATAATAATAATAATAATAATAATAATAATAATAATAATAATAATAAAAACAACAACAACAACATCCATAATAATAATAATAATAATAATAATAATAATAATAATAATAATAATAATAATAATAATAATAATAATAATAATAACAGGGACCTCGTGATTAGCATGGTCAAAGGCATCAATAAAATCAAGGGATTTCTGTGCAGAATTAGAAATTGTAAGGATATCACAAGCTCAAAGGCTTCCTGCTTTTCCTTAATTGCAAAAGTAGGATACTCCCCAATCGCTCAAACAGAGAAAATAGCCTAGTGAGGAAAGGAAATAAACAAAGTATATGAAGTAATGAACAATAAAAATGAAATATTTTAAGAACAGTAACAACAGTAAAAAAAATATTTATATATTAACAATAAAAGAGACAAAATTATACATAAAGAGACAACCAGAATTGAATAAAATAATGGAAATTAATTTAATGAAATATTTAGGCTCCTATGCACTTGCATAATTAATTTGTTTAAACCTCGGAAAGTTTTTCATTTAAACTTTCATTAATTCTATTAGTTTTATTTTTACTCTGACTCTACATCACGGGATTCAATGATCTTTCACACTAAGCAACATTAATCACAAAAATCACAAGTGAGACGGAGTTAACGTCAATGATTATCTAAAACATAAAATTGCTTTTAAACTAATTTCCTGTGATTTCTTGTATCGATTTACAATGATAAGATAATTTCAATAGAATTTTTTTTATATATTTGGTAGATTTTTGTTCCTTTATTTAATGATAATAAGAAAAAA
Organism: Palaemon carinicauda; assembly: GCF_036898095.1. Classification (NCBI taxonomy): domain Eukaryota; kingdom Metazoa; phylum Arthropoda; class Malacostraca; order Decapoda; family Palaemonidae; genus Palaemon; species Palaemon carinicauda. Next base: position 84,221,507 of record NC_090755.1, read on the forward strand.
AGTCTCTCTCTCTCTCTCTCTCTCTCTCTCTCTCTCTCTCTCTCTCTCTCTCTCTCTCTCTCTCTTGTAAACCTTAGACAATAAACTTTCTCTATTAGATTCCTAATCTTCGAGACTCTCTCTCTCTCTCTCTCTCTCTCTCTCTCTCTCTCGTAAACCTTAGACAGAATAAACTTTCTCTTTTATAGGCCTAGTCTTCGAGACTCGAATAACCTTAAAAAATGTTAGTCCTAATTCAATAGGCCTATAGAGGTCAGGCATCAACGCTACCTTTTTCTTTCGTTAATGTTCTATTTTTTCAGAAGACTTCGTAATCTCCACAGTTTTTGTGTTTTCACAATAATATTCCAAGAACACCAAATCTCTGAGTATATCCCAGACTGCTGTAGAAAAAAATAAAAGCCTCTACAATGGTAATATTGAGTAGGCCTACCTACTTTAACCGGATAGTATATGACAAGGTTTATATTTTCTCCAAAGTGTGATTCACTATTATTATTATTATTATTATTATCATTATTATTATTATTATTATTATTATTATTATTATTATTATTAGCTAAGCTACAACCCTAATTGAAAAAGCAAGATGCTATAAAGCCCAAGGGATCCAACAGCGAAAAATAGCCCAGTGAGGAAAGGAAATGTATACGATAAAATGACGACCAAGGTCTAGGTTATAAAAAAGCCCTTGACGTAAAGTAAAATGGAACTCGTATTAAAACGTATATATTATTTTTTTTTTCACATTGCATCACGCCAACTAAAACGTTCACAGAGTAAAGGTTTTTGTCAACATTCTTATTTTAGCAAACGAAATCCCTTGCCAAACATTATTCTATGCTTGGACGCCAGGCCAGGGACTGGCATCATACGTGGGCGGAACTGAAATAGTTGAACGTTTGCGGGAAAATAAGAGCGTACTGAGAGATCCTATTTGTTTCTTTAAAATGAGAGAGAGAGAGAGAGAGAGAGAGAGAGAGAGAGAGAGAGAGAGAATTTTAGATTGTCCTTGTTTTAATCAATTTATTGCGCCCATTTTTTGGGCGCTACGCCAGGGACTGGCATCATACGTAGACGGAACTGAAATAGTTAAACGTTTGCGGGAAAATAAGAGCGTACTGAAAGAGATCCTATTTGTTTCTTTAAAATGAGAGAGAGAGAGAGAGAGGAGAGGAGAGAGAGAGAGAGAGAGAGAGAGGAATGTTAGATCGTCCTTGTACTAATTAATTTATTGCTCCCATTTTTGGGCGCCACGCCAGGGACGGCCATCATACGTGGGCGGAACTGAAATAGTTAAACGTTTGCGGGAAAATATGAGAGTGCTGAAAGAGATCCTATTTGTTTCTCAAGAGAGAGAGAGAGAGAGAGAGAGAGAGAGAGAGAGAGAGAGAGAGATTTTTAGATTGTCCTTGTTTTAATCAATTTATTGCGCCCATTTCTGGGCGCCACGCCAGGGACTGGCATCATACGTGGGCGGAACTGAAATAGTTAAACGTTTGCGGGAAAATATGAGAGTGCTGAAAGAGATCCTATTTGTTTCTTTAGAGAGAGAGAGAGAGAGAGAGAGAGAGAGAGAGAGAGAGAGAGAGAAAACAAAAATTTTAGATTGTCCTTGTTTTAATCAATTTATTGCGCCCATTTCTGGGCGCCACGCCAGGGACTGGCATCATATGTAGGCGGAACTGAAATAGTTAAACGTTTGCGGGAAAATAAGAGAGTACTGTAAGCGACCCTATGTGCTTCTTTAAAATGAGAGAGAGAGAGAGAGAGAGAAGAGAGAGAGAGAGAGAGAGAATTTTAGATTGTCCTTGTTTTAATCAATTTATTGCGCTCAGACTGTCATCATACGTTGGCGGAACTGAAATAGTTAAACGTTTGCGGGAAAATAAGAGAGTACTGTAAGCGACCCTATGTGCTTCTTTAAAATGAGAGAGAGAGAGAGAGAGAGAGAGAGAGAGAGAGAGAGAATTTTAGATTGTCCTTGTTTTAATCAATTTATTGCGCCCATTGGCGTCAGACATTTGAGTACATGGTAACAGTAATATTTTTTACATCCTTATAGTAAATAAGTTATGCTGAGAGAATACAAAAAGTTTAGACAGACATTTAGGTACATATTGAAAATAATATAAAAATATTGTTCACATCTATATACCAATATTTAGTTTTATTTCGTAGGTAGGTTGTACCTATCTTTAATTAATATTTCAGATTAAGTACAAAGCGTACGCCTATTGTCTCCCATGTGCTAAAGAAATGCAATTATCAAGATCATATTTTGTACTGTAATTTTGTTTAATTAAAAAAGGTAACTGTATAACCACATTAAGGAAAATAGAATTTTGATAAACTGACCAATGACTCCTTCAAGGTGACGTCAAAAGCGTAGAAGTAGCGAATAAATTATCATTAATAATGTATTTTTATATTTTCATTTGATCCTATCGTGTAGAGAAGAACTTCGAGTTAATGAAATATAATTTTCTAGAGAAATGACGCAATATAGAAAGTGGAAATTGAAGGAAGGAATAACGTTCTACCATGACCGATTTGGTTATTATTCTAACGTTTCTGTCTAAGAAATTATCAAGTTATCTAACTACCTTTCTTATCATCTTTATAGTTACTTAATTCAATTTCTGGTTCCGTTCCTACCTTAAAACTTGAAAGAAGTTTTGAAGTGTTTATGGCATATTCCGCTTGTATAACCAGACAGGCTTTTGCTATTACAAACAAGCTTGTTTGAGAAACCACAATTTACATTACTGAAATCCATAGATTGTAGCTGTTGTTTTCACCGGGTGGAGAGATCAGGACAGTGACACTTTCCACAGGAGGAACAGAAGTGGTCAGACGCCGTTACAAAAGTAAGTAAATTTTATATGTTACATTTGGTGTTGGTTTTCATAGTCCCATGTTTTATCCGTTGTGTTCTGTTCAGCGAAGTAAATATTTCTCAAAGAGTTTGTTACAGTGTGAAGATCTAGCTGTCGAATAGTGCATTTAAGTAATAGAATTATTTGTTAATATTCTTTATATACAACCGTTAAACACCAGGTTTTCAGCTCAATACCGAAAGATTTTTCGTGTTTTTATTGGCATAAATTGTGAAGGGCTATCGAAAGTGACACGAGATCTTGACCGTGAGCAAGAAACATCATTATTTCTTGTAATTTTTTTTTTTCGTTTGACATTGATTAAATGAATTATCTGCCACTTTTTAATGTATTAATATAATTGTTCTGCCGATCAACATAGATACAGCGTATTAAAGTATTTAGAAGAAATTTAATCCATTAGCTCCTTGTGTCCAAGCTGTGAGGAAGCTTCATAATAAAATGATCCTTTGCGACTTTTACAATAATATTATCCTGGTGACATAATTAATTTTACTCTTAAGGGTTGCTTTTCTGGTCCTGTACTGCGGGGGAGCAGAACTCACTACAGGACATAGTAATTTTAATGTATATATTAAAAGGCATTCAGCATTTCACACCGCCTATTGCTTGTTTACTGCCAATTCCACGTTATCGAAACCGTCGGAAAACAAGGAAGACTTCAGTTCCCTTTCGAAAACCTTAATATCTTCAGTCTTTCGGCCTCTTGAAAGACTTTATCAGTCTTTAGGATGTCTAAACTATTTTTTTTTTTAATGAGGCGCATTTGCACTGACTCGCAACTGTGCTCTTTTAGCTCTGAAAAGTTTCCTGCTATCTGATTGATAGAATTACCTTGTCCAACCAATCTGCGATCAGGAAACTTTTCCGAGCTAAAAGGGCACCCCTGCGAGTCTGTGCAAATTTGCCTCGCTATAAAGAATTGACTATAGTGGGAGCTTGTTGTATAGTCTTTGGGGCGTATATATGAATTCTCTAGAACCTAGAGTAGACGTGGGTAATTGATAGGTGGATAAATAACTTTAATTTATATTTCGCTTTCGCCTAGTTCATCAGTTCCCGAACACTATGTATATTGGAGTTTTATACAGTATAAATAAATTACTAAGACTTCCAGTTCTTTGGGACAAGTCGCCATATCTGTAAAATATAGGCTACTAATTTCTAAGAGTTAGTGTTGTATTTAATGATACTAGTAAGGTGTTCGGCAATTATCTAGCTTTAACATTCTGAATGACTTTTATTCAATAAATAATTCCTATGACAATTTTAATATTACCCCACTTTGATTTTACCAGTTTGTAAGATGTATTAATGCTACTACAAGACAGTTCGGTCATTTTGGTTAATATATATCATCCCCTCCTACGCCCATTGGCGCAAAGGGCCTCTGTTAGGTTTCGCCAATCGTCTCTATCTTGAGCTTTTAATTCAACACTTCTCCATTTATCATCTCGTACTTCTCGTTTCGTAGTCCTAAGCCATGTAGGCCTGGGTCTTCCATTTCTTCTAGTGCCTTGCAGAGCCCAGCTGAACGTTTTGAGAACTAATCTCTAGGGGAGTGCGAAGAGCATGCCCAAACCATCTCCATCTACCCATCATCATGATCTCATCCATATAGGGCACTCGAGTAATCTCTCTTATAGTTTCATTTCTAATCCTGACGTGCCCTTCTACAACAATATCCTTCTGAGGGCAATGTTCTCAAGTCTACTAAATCTATGAGATATTGTTTGTCATACCATGACTCTTGCCCATAGAGTAACATCAATCTCACTAAACTGATATATAGTCTGATTTTTTTTATCTAAAGGCGATTTGATTTCCAAATTTTACTTAACCTGGCCATTGTCTGATTTGCTTTTTTTTCAATCTTTCACTAAACTTTAATTCTAAAGACCCTGCATTGGAGATCATAGTTCCTAAATACTTTGCTTAATGTAAAAGTTTAAATTCTTGAAGCTGTTGAAAGTAGCAGTAGGCATATAGCTAGTGAGTCCATTAATTTTCTCTAGCTGAATTGCTGTGCATAACATCAATTACAATTTGCATGTAATTACTGTCAAATTTTTTTAAAGTTTTTTTTTCTAATTTTTGTAGATTGTCTGGCCCTTCTGGCTAAGCAAGGGCTCTTGAAATTCTGGAACCCGTAGTTTTTGTCACTCAATTTTTTCACCCAATTTATCAAATACAATTGAGAGAACTATTTTAACCTTTTCAGATGTCTTCTCAAGGACCAAAACACAGTACATCAGAGGCCAATGACGATCCACTAGCTCATCTACTCGGGGAAGAAAGTGACTCCGAAAATATGAACCTTTCGTTCTTGCTAGAAGATGGCGAACTTCTGCTGGGTCTGTTTCAATCGGAAGATGGCGACGAAACTCCTGATTTATTTTGTAAGAACGACAAGTTGGAAGATCAAAAAGTCTCTCCCCAAAAAGCTGCTGAGCCATCGTTTTCATCTGAGGGCCTATGTGGTGTGAACTCTTCATATTCAAAGGCTCATTGTGATTTATGGTCGCCGTCTTCAAAGATTCTCCGTGATGCAAACTCGTCCCCCTCACAGGTTCTTCGTGATGTACACTCTTCCCCCTCACAGGTTCTTCGTGATGTACACTCTTCCCCCTCACAGGTTCTTCGTGATGTACACTCTTCCCCCTCACAGGTTCTTCGTGATGTACACTCTTCCCCCTCACAGGTTCTTCGTGATGTAAACTCGCCCCCCTCAAAGGTTTTTTGTGATGTAAACTCGCCTCCCTCCAAGGTTCTTCTTGATGTAAACTCTCCCCCTTCAAATGTTCATGATGTAAACTCGCCTCCCTCCAAAGTTCTTCTTGATGTAAACTCGCCTCCCTCCAAAGTTCTTCTTGATGTAAACTCTCCCCCTTCAAATGTTCATGATGTAAACTCATCCCCCTCAAAGGTTCTTCATGATGTAAACTCATCCCCCTCAAAGGTTCTTCATGATGTAAACTCATCCCCCTCAAAGGGTCTTAGTGATGTAAACTCGTCCCCCTCAAAGGGTCTTAGTGATTTAAACTCGTCCCCCTCAAAGGGTCTTAGTGATTTAAACTCGTCCCCCTCAAAGGTTCTCAGTGATGTAAACTCGTCCCCCTCAAAGGTTCTCAGTGATGTAAACTCGTCCCCCTCAAAGGTTCTCAGTGATGTAAACTCGTCCCCCTCAAAGGTTCTCAGTGATGTAAACTCGTCCCCCTCAAAGGTTCTCAGTGATTTAAACTCGTCCCCCTCAAAGGTTCTCAGTGATGTAAACTCGTCCCCCTCAAAGGTTCTCAGTGATTTAAACTCGTCCCCCTCAAAGGTTCTCAGTGATGTAAACTCGTCCCCCTCAAAGGTTCTCAGTGATGTAAACTCGTCCCCCTCAAAGGTTCTTAGTGATGTAAACTCGTCCCCCTCAAAGGTTCTTAGTGATGTAAACTCGTCCCCCTCAAAGGTTCTTAGTGATGTAAACTCGTCCCCCTCAGAGGTTCCTAGTCATGTAAACTCGTCCCCCTCAGAGGTTCCTAGTCATGTAAACTCGTCCCCCTCAAAGGTTCCTATTGATGTAAACTCGTCCCCCTCAAAGGTTCTAAGTGATGTAAACTCGTCCCCCTCAAAGGTTCTAAGTGATGTAAACTCGTCCCCCTCAAAGGTTCTAAGTGATGTAAACTCGTCCCCCTCAAAGGTTCTAAGTGATGTAAACTCGTCCCCCTCAAAGGTTCTAAGTGATGTAAACTCGTCCCCCTCAAAGGTTCTAAGTGATGTAAACTCGTCCCCCTCAAAGGTTCTAAGTGATGTAAACTCGTCCCCCTCAAAGGTTCTAAGTGATGTAAACTCGTCCCCCTCAAAGGTTCTAAGTGATGTAAACTCGTCCCCCTCAAAGGTTCTAAGAGATGTAAACTCGTCCCCCTCAAAGGTTCTAAGAGATGTAAACTCGTCCCCCTCAAAGGTTCTAAGAGATGTAAACTCGTCCTCCTCAAAGGTTCTAAGAGATGTAAACTCGTCCTCCTCAAAGGTTCTAAGAGATGTAAACTCTTTCCTCTCAAATGTTCTTAATGATTTAAAGTTGTCTCGCTCCAAGATTCATTGTAATGTAACCTCGTCCACCTCTGAGGGTCTTTATGCAACCTCGTCCACCTCTGAGGATCTTTATGCAACCTCGTCCACCTCTGAGGATCTTTATGCAACCTCGTCCACCTCTGAGGATCTTTATGCAACCTCGTCCGTCTCACAGGATCTTTATGCAACCTCCCCAGTTTCAGACGGCCTTTGTGATGTAACCTCATCCGCCTCAGAGGGCCTTTGTGATGTAACCTCGTCAGTCCCAGAGGGTCTTTGTGATGTAACTTCGTCCTCCTCAAAGGATCTTCGTGTAATTTCGTCCTCCTCAGAGAATCTTCGTGATGTAACCTCTTCAGCCTCAAAGGGACTTTGTGATTTAACCTCTTCCTCAAGAGTTCTTGACACGGCACTCTCCTCCACAGGGATTTCTGACGACCCAGCCCAGTCACCCACAGAGGCTATCGTAGAAAGGGCAGCTGAAAGTAAATGTTATCCCGACGACTCCTCTAGTAAACCAAAGAAAGCTCCCAGAATTGTAAAACCGGTTCAGAAGATAATAAACCAATATACCTGTCACCATTGCAGTCACAAATTTCCGACCAAGCAAAGGCTCTCTATTCATGAAAGGTCCCACTCGGACAGGAGGTCATTTCATTGTTCTAGTTGCCCCACATCTTTCAAAAGCAAGAGCGAACTTACAGCTCACGAACGCACTCACACGGGCGAAAAGCCAATTACCTGTAATCAGTGCAACTTGACCTTCAACGCAAAAAATACCCTCAAGATTCACGAGCGCACGCACAGTGGGGAAAAGGCCTTTGTGTGTGCTCAATGTGATTACTCTTGTACCACGAAAAGCAGGATGAACGTTCACGAACGCAAACACACTGGAGAAAAACCTGTCGGTTCCAAATGCTCGCCAAAGAGCAGACTTCCAGTTAACGCTCGCCCGCCAGCATCGGAAAATAAGTTTTCTTGCTCTGCATGTTCGTACACCTGTAAAACAGAGGTTGGACTTAAAATTCACGAAGGAACTCACCGAAGGAGGACGCTGCTTAATTGCCCCAGGTGTACCTTCTCCTGCTCCACCGCCAGAGACCTCAGAGCTCACGAAAGAACCCACAAACAAAAACCTTTCCCTTGCTCTCGTTGCAAACTTTCTTTTCTAACCAAGACAGAACTCGAGGTTCACTCAAGAACCCACTCGAGAGAGAAGCCTTACACCTGTACCAAATGCAGCGCCAAGTTTAAAACTAAAGGCAGTCTCAAGATACACGAACGTATTACACACTCCCGAGAGGAAGTGTCCCACGAATGCACAAAATGCAGTTTCACTTGTGCATCTAGGAGTAGTCTCGAAGAACATGAGCTCACACACGAGAAAGAGAAGATAGAATACAGCTGTTCCTCTTGTTCTCGCATCTGTAAGACGGCGAAAGAGCTTGAAGAACATGAATGTGGCCAAGGGCAGAAGTAAGCCTAAATATCAAGCAGAATCTCTCAAAGTTCTAGAAGTTTTTTAAGTATTCTACGTGTAGGTCTAGCTACTCCTAGACTGTTCATGTTGACTAACCTTATCATTTAGGTGATAAAATTCAGATGGAAACAAGTAAAAGAACGCCTATATATACATGTATACATTTCTAATATCTAGTAGAATGATCAAGCCACTGTCTAGATAAATTATATTATGTCTTAAGATAAGTGAATTGGCTTAGACTTTATAAGATTCATGGCATTTGGTATTTCACATTTCCAGTCTAAGGGAATCTTATTTTTACTTTTTCCTTCGAGGACCTAATAATTAAATCTAGGTATCTAGTTATAAATTAGGCTTTAATGTCACTTTTCATTATTTTCAGTAACTATTCAATAAGTTAGTTTGTATAAGTTTTTAGCTTTTGGTTTTCATAGAAAAACTGATTCGGTGTAGACATTTGAAGACAAACTTTATAGATATGGGTTTGCTTCGAATATTTCAAAATTATTTTTGCCAAGAACTTTTGTGGACGTGTTTTTACTTTTTAGTTAATTATGTATGTTTAGACAACTTAATAGGCTTTTTTATTTTTACTGTTAATCGTGTGTAGGCAATTCTGTCTTTTTTTATTTTCTGTTAATTGTCTTATGTCTAGACAACTTTTTGACTTTTTAATTTTTTCTGTTGTCTAAATTTAGACATTTTTTTCTTATTTTTTTAGCTGTCTTTAGAAAACTGCTTTTATTTCTTGTTAAATGTTTTAGAAAAATTGTAGTTATTTTTTTCTGTAAATTGTCTGTTCAGACATTTTGTCGTATTTTTCTGTTAATTGTCTACGTTTAGACAACTGCTATTTGTAGAATATAAGTTTTGAGACTTCAAGCACTGAACTGACTCGCATTTTAAACATTTGAGAAATAAAACTTAAAATTTCTTAGTTGTTTTTGTTTATATTATCCTTCTTGGTGTAATAAAACATTGCTAAGCAATCTCTCTCTCTCTCTCTCTCTCTCTCTCTCTCTCTCTCTCTCTCTCTCTCTCTCTCTCTCTCAGCAACAGCAAAAAAATGCAGCTGTTTCTAGTCCACTGAAGGACAAAGGCCTAAGGTCATGTCTGGGGTTTGAGCATTTTCAACACCTCACAGAAATGCACATTTCATGCATATACATATCGAGTTTTACCTTTATTTCCTAGTGAAGTAAATAAATAGTCTATTCTGGATGCATATAATACATAAAAGTTTTCACTTTTTCCCGCTGAAGTAAACAAATGGTCTCAGTCTGGAAAAATAAATTTTATAACCATCCGCTCTTTTGGTAAAGACGACAAACAAAGGGTTTTGATCCCCGAACAGTTTGCTCTGTCATGCAATTCTTAACACATTCTCTCTCTCTCTCTCTCTCTCTCTCTCTCTCTCTCTCTCTCTCTCTCTCTCTCTCTCTCTCTCTCTCTCTCAGAACAACTGAAGATAATAGAAAAAGATGAACTCGGAAGAAAAAGAAATTACAGTGCCTTTAACAGGAACTTAAATGTCTTCCATGTCAATTTGAATAATAAATACAGATTAAATGAAGAAATTTTGATAGATATAAATGAGGATATCGTTACACTGAGAGGTAGGCCGTACCTACCATGACACTGAAGACAAACTTTATTACAATTAATGATAAAAGAGCAAATGTCAAGATGATGTTTCTCGAACAACGCAGTGTGTGGCCTCATGAAATAGGAAATACCAGTAAAATTGGTATCTTTGCTAACTGCCCTCTTCTTTTGCCCATTTTTCCTATCAATTAAAAGAAAATAAATATACATCTTATATAATTTTTGCAAAGAGGACGAGTTTTGTCCTCAGTTTTCACGAG
>NC_090755.1:84239313-84341813 GCF_036898095.1 Palaemon carinicauda
ATTACAGCGACCAAAGAAACTACGGAGTCTGAGCGGGACTCGAACCCCAGTTGGCGTTCACAAGTCGGGGACGTTACCACCATTTATTATTATTGTTATTATTATTATTATTATTATTATTATTATTATTATTATTATTATTATCATCATCCAAGCTACAACCCTAGTTGGAAAAGCAAGATGCTATAAGCCCAGGGGCTCTAATAGGGAAAAATAAGGAAATAAGGAAATAAATAAATGAAGAGAACAAATTAACAATAAATCATTCTAAAAAAAGTAACAACATCAAAACAGACATGTCATATATAAACTATTAACAACATCAAAAACAGATATGTCATATATAAACTATAAAAAGACTCATGTCCGCCTGGTCATCATAAAAACATTTGCTGCAACTTTGAACTTTTGAAGTTCTACTGATTCAACTCCCCTTTTAGGAAGATCATTCCACAACTTGGTAACAGCTGGAATAAAACTTTTAGAGTGCTGTGTAGTATTGAGCCTCACGATGGAGAAGGCCTGGTTATTAGGACATCGTTGTGGTTTGGTGTCGGTTGGTTGGGAGCAAGGCCAATATATATTGGCCTTGGTTGGGACTTGGGACTATAGTCACGGTCCAGATATAGACCTTGGGACTAGTGTTGGCGTTGACCTTGACCGCTTGACCGTTTGGGGTTTGGACTATCCCATTTTGCCCAGATACCATCTCTTTTGGCATTTTAGTTGCCTCAGCTGCTGTGATTATTTATTTCATTCTAAAGATTTTTGCATTAATTGGTTTATTATTATTAGGATGAAAGAATTAACGCCTTTCTAAATTATTATACTTTGGAAGTTGAAATATGCAATTGTAGAACATCAGGAAGTTCGATATTGTAGCTTACCTCTAATTATTTAGATTTGAATTTCTAATATTTTAGGAAATAATAATAATCGTTGATATATATTAAAAAAAAAACTACTATTTCCTAAGAGTGATTTTCTCTTCAACCAGATCAATTTTGTTTTTCTAAATGAAACTTTTTTCTATTCTATATGGAAAACCCACCTATAGAAAATACAAGTACCAATGTGGAACATTTATTTGAACTATGTGTGAAATTGTAAATGGGGAAAGATAATGATTTTGTTGAATAGAAATGCAAGGATTGTTTTCACAAAAAAAAAAAGAAAAAAGTTTTACTTCATAGCTTTGAGCCCGGAATTTAAGCCTCCAGATAAATTTATTGCTGAAAGGGATACTAAGATTGGTAAAATTGTATATAAGAAGAAAAAAAATAAAGATGAGCTGAGAAGTGACTAAGAAAACTGTGCTTAAGTCGTTCACTTAAAATTAGATGAAATATGAAGAAATTTGAATCGTTCGAAGTTGATTCTAAAATTGACATCAATAAAAATATGAAATTATATGTAACGTTGATGATGTCTGCTTCTAAAATGGATAAAGTAACTTAAGCAGATATAGTTATTGAAAAAAAATCATGTAATATTGGTTTGAAAACCTTCAAATAACAAAACTTGAGAAAAGGATATGAGTCCTGGTATCCTATTGACAACGTCCCTGTCTGGCGATCTATTCGACTGGGGTTCAACTCCCGCTCAAGCTAGATAGTTTCTTGTAGTGTCTGCAACCTCACCATCCTTGTGAGCTAAGGATATGGGGTTTAGGGGGAGCCTATAGGTCTAACTGCTGAGTCATCACCAGCCATTGCCTGGCCATACATAAGTCTTTTATAGTTTATATATCTAATATCTGTTTTAATGTTAATGTTTTTAAATTATTTTATTTTAGTTTTTCATTACTTCTTATATTGTTTATTTATTTCCTTATTTCCTTTCCTCACTGAGCTATTTTCCCTGTTGGAGCCCTTGGGCTTATATCATCTTGCTTTTCCAACTAGGGTTGTAGCTTAGCTAGTAATAATAATAATAATAATAATAATAATAATAATAATAATAGCTTGGGTAGAGAGGGGCTTGGTCACTGATCATATGCATATATGATCAGTCTCTTAAGGTATAATCCTACTAGGACATTTTCACTATCCCTTACCTCTGGTATTTACGAGTCACCTTTAAACCAAGGTCAGGACTCGTGACCTGTAATGTTAATAGAAAGAGTGGCAATGAAATCCGTAATTTATTAAAAGTAAATTCCGAAATTTGAAGGCGTTGGAAGATGATGAGTGGGGAAGTATGGAATCAGGGTTGCCAGGTTGGCCTTTTTCAGGCCAAAAACCTAAAATTTGGCCTTTGCAAAATTGGTTGGCCTTTAGCAATATCATGAACAAAGGGTGCCCTTAAATGCTATATTTTTGGCCTTTTTTTTACCAATGAGTTGGCCTTTTAAAGCTGTAGTTGATTAGAAATTGGCCTTTTCTCATTTGGAAAACCTGGCAACACTGTATGGAATTAAAAGCTCAACATAGAGACGAGTAGCGAAATCGAACCGAGGCCCTTTACATCAATAGGCGTAGGAGGAGATGATGATGATGATGAAGTTATTCATGTTAATGCTGATCAAGTTATGTCTCGAAGGAGCACGTAGGCTATCACTGGCGTGACTAAGGCATATATCCTAAAGATCTTGGACGTGACTAAAATCCTAAGCTAACTTGCTTTTATTGTTAGAGTAATGGTTTTATTAATGAAGAATGCAAGTTCAAAATGATGGCATGAAGTGTCTGTGGATATTAGCTGGGTGGTCATATAACAAAGTGAATATAGAGTAAGCCTATTTCTGATTTCAATTGTTTTAAGGCTGAAAGACAAGATTTGGGCTTATAGCATAATAATAATAATAATAATAATAATAATAATATGAATTCAAAATACATATTGCAAAGCCTTAGGGGTGAATATAACAAGCAGCCACAAATGCTGACTTATCATACAACTGTTAATATTTTAAATTCAAAATGTCCTGTACAAATATAAATAGAAATCTCATCGTTTAGGTAGTGTGGTTCATTGAACGTCACAAATACTTAATATGAAAATTAGAGTAATGGTTTTGTAGGACACTGTGAAACAAAATAGCATTTTCAATGGCCTTGCATTAGCCTACTTCATAAATGTACACTCATGTTTGAAGGACCGAATCCCCTTGAAAATATTGTTCAATCAAACCCTTGTTTATCTTTATTAATCATTACCAAGTTTTTAAAACCTTATCTCGTGAAGCTAATGGCTGATATCATTGATATGGACAATCACCTCCCCCGAAAAAAAAAGTTTATAAGAGGAAATAACGTTTAAAGTGATTCTTGAAAGTTTCGAATAGGAAGAAATATACAGATTAAAAGTGGGATAATATCTCCTATTATTATTATTATTATTATTATTATTATTATTATTATTATTATTACTTGCTAAGCTACAATCCTAGTTGGAAAATCAGGATGCTATAAGCCGGGGGCTGCAACAGGGAAAATAGCCCAGTGAGGAAAGGAAACAAGGAAATATAAAATATTCTAAGAATAGTAACAACATTAAAATATTTCCTATATAAACTAGAAAGCCATTCTGGAAATGCAGACCTCCGCCACGGCAGCTTATTTCTCGAAACCGGCTTGCCTTTCCTTGAATCAATTTAGACCTTGTAGACGTATTTGAAGTCTGTGTGATAACTAGTGCGAACTTTAGGTTAAGGTTAGAGTGAATTCGGTCAACCTTATGCTCGACCTTGACCTTTGACTTAGGACTTTCTAAATTGAATCACTTTCACGTCTCAACACAACAATCCCTCCTTGAAAATTTCATTACTGAGTAAAATTGTGGCCAGGAAGTAGTTCACAAACAAACAAACGGACTAACAGGGGCGAAAACATAACCTCCTCTCAACTTCGTTGACGGAGATAATAAAAAACAGCATCTGGAGTAGTTATATAAGATAATCATTATACAACCCCCCCCCCCCCCCAAGCACACCAGGCCCACCCACCATCATGAAAATATCAGACAGGAGTTATAGTTTTGTTTCTGTGAATTAAGATTGAATAATTGTCTATTTTTCACTGAATTTTACATTATTCATTTTAACCATCATCCGCTCAGAAGGTTTTTAGTTGTTTCATATATTAAATTTTCAGTTTATGATGGTCAAGTACAGAATGTTTAGACGTAGGCCTATCATTTACAAATGTCATATGGTCGATATTTCCCCACGATAATCTTGATTTTGAAGAACCTAACATGCGTTTATTTGCCTAATTTGAGTATATTTTATTCTCTTAAGCTCATTGGTTTAAATTTTGGAAACGGACAGAATGCAACACATATACTGTATAAATTCAAAAATATCTCGCTTGAGGGTACACTTGGGCACACTATTCTATCGTATTTCTCTTCCTCTTTTTTTGTTAGTTTTCATAGTTTATATAGGAGATATTTATTCTAATGTTGATACTGTTCTTAAAATATTTATTTTTCCTTGTTTCCTATCCTCGCTGGGCTATTTTCCCTGCTGGAGCCCCTGGGTTTATAGCATCCTGCTTTCCATCTAGGGTTGTCGCTTAGCAAGTAATAATAATAATAATAATAATAATAATAATAATAATAATAATAAAAGAAGAGCAAGAAACTGCTAATAGACTAGAGGCATCGTAATTGAAGAGTATTTTAGTAATGGAAATGTCATAAAAGCATCGTTTTTTGATAAGGAAGGAACCATTATGGAGGAGATAATTTAGAATGCAATCAAATATAGCCAAGGTCTTGTAGGCCTATATATTGTATAAATGAATATGGAATTTTACACTTTGATTCAAATAAGAAATCACTTCAAAGATGTCTTTGAACACAAGCTGGTTACAATTCAGAGACATTCCCCGAAAATCATGTCAAAATTTCCCCAAAAACCTTAAAAATTTCCCCGTTTCCTCATAATTCTAATAATCAATGGGTAAGGGAAACTATATACCTCATTAACATAGAAAGAAGACTTACAAATAATCTGGAAGTATATATTTTGATTATGTACGGAAAAGCAGGATGCTATAAGCCCGGGGGCTCCAGCAGGGAAAATAGCCCAGTGAGGAAAGGAAACAAGAAAAAAATATATTTTAAAAACAGTAAAACATTGAAATAAATATTTCCTATCAAATCTAAAAACTAACAAAACAAGAGGAAGAGAAACTAGATAGAACAGTGTGCCCGAGTGTACCCTCAAGCAAGAGAACTCTAACCCAAGACAGTGGAAGACCATGATACAGAGACTATGGCAATACCCAAGACTAGAGAACAATGGTTTGATTTTGGAGTGTCTTTCTTCTAGAAGAGCTGCTTACCATAGTTAAAGGGTCTCTTCTACCCTTACCAAGAGGAAAGTAGCCACTGAACAATTACAGTGCAGTAGTTAACCCCTTGAGAGAAGAGCATTTAATGTTTTAGAAATCTTGTAGAAGAATTTTATTGGAAGGAGACGTATATCAAAGAAAGTCTATTGCCCAGTATATGCAATTACAACTAAGATTGTATTTATTGGATGCCCTTCTGGTGACTGACCATGGCTTAAAACATTTTTCGGCAACACTCCATGTAAATTTACTAAATTATTAGTTAATAGATTTTGAGATAAAAGAAATAATTTGTTCTCAAAACTAAATTTCCCACAATTTCAACCCAAATTCCCCATTTCCCCACCATAAACCCAAATTTCCCGAATCTGGAGAAAATTCCCCATATCTGGCAACATTGACTAAGGAGTGAACAGTCAACTTAGGGACAAAATTAGGAAGGTAATTTTTTTGCTTCAGTCCTATCTGTGGGAAAATTTCTGTTAATATCTTCACTTATCCCATTTTATGTAAGCTTTCTTTGATATTTAAATCCAAAATACCCACTTCTTGTCACAAGTTTAAGTTTGTTGAGGAATATCCCATAGTCTCAACAACCAGAATTCTCAACACAATTTTCAATAATGTCTTAGAACTTATCATTTCACTGTATGTCATTTCACCATTTATGTTATTTTTCTTCGGTTTTATTGTATTACAATTTAGAAATAGTATAGCCTTCAAACAGTGCCTTTATCCAAATCCACGGAAGCTCACTGCCTAGCGATCTGTTGGTGGGGAGTTCGAGACATGCTTAAGCCTGATAATTTCCTGCAGTGCTTGCAACATCACTAGCCATTAATCTCTGCAATTGCCTTAATTTTTTATGGTTGTTTAAAGGCCACTCATTAATGGTAGAGGCAAAGGACAGTGGTGATGCCCTAGCTAGCAGGCCAATGCTCTAGCTAGCAGGCCAATACCCTTGCTAGCAGGATAGTGCTCTACCTAGCAGGCCAATACCCTAGCTAGCAGGCCAGTGTTCTACCTAGCTGGCCAATACCCTGGCTAGCAGGTCAATGCTCTAGCCGGCAGGCCAGTGCTCTAACTAGCAGGCCAATACCCTGGCTAGCAGGTCAATGCCCTAGCCAGCAGGCCAGTGCTCTAGCTAGCAGGCCAATACCCTGGCTAGCAGGTCAATGCTCTAGCTGGCAGGCCAATGCTCTAACTAGCAGGCCAATACCCTGGCTAGCAGGTCAATGCTCTAGCCGGCAGGCCAGTGCTCTAGCTAGCAGGCCAATACCCTGGCTAGCAGGTCAATGCTCTAGCCGGCAGGCCAGTGCTCTAGCTAGCAGGCCAATACCCTAGCTAGCAGGACAATGCCCTAGAGACTGACCATATACTGTACACATATGACCAGCACCAAAGCTGCCTCTTCAGTCAAGCTAGTGTCCAGGCAATGGCTGTAAAAATATAAAACAGTACAAGAAAGGATTTGTAAAAAATAAGGTAAAATTATAGAACAGTACAAGAAATGATTTGTAAAAAATAAGGTAAAATTATAGAACAGTACAAGAAATTATTTGTAGAAAATAAGATAAAATTATAGAACAGTACAAGAAATTATTTGTAGAAAATAAGATAAAATTGTAGAACAGTACAAGAAATTATTTGTAGAAAATAAGATAAAATTATAGAACAGTACAAGAAATTATTTGTAGAAAATAAGATAAAATTATATAACAGTACAAGAAATGATTTGTAAAAAATAAGGTGAAATTATAGAACAGTACAAGAGATGATTTGTAGAAAATAAGGTAAAATTATAGAACAGTACAAGAGATGATTTGTAGAAAATAAGGTAAAATTATAGAACAGTACAATAATTGATTTTTAGAAAATAAGACTGCAATGTATTTTGTGGTGTTTTGAAGATTTTTGACGATGATTCCTAGCGGAAATCTGCAGTTTTTGAGTTATGGGGGTTGACTACCATAACTGAAAAGCCATAGGAGTATGGGTTTGTGCTAGGTATCAATACAATTACATTCGAACACTTTAAACTATACTGCATACCATTCTAATTGTATATTTGAATTAACTTTTTTAAACTTTGTGGCTTCCGTCGGTCATCATCGTAAAAAAAGTCATCGTATAAAAAAACAGTTACCGTAATGAAAACCCATTAAAAAAAAGCTGTTACCGTAATGAAAACCCATTAATAGTAATGAAACACTATCAAAACCCTTAAGGAACAGTGAAAGAACTTTATAATGGAAGCTCATGTCTTATCATATAGTGCTCTTGTTCTGGAAATAGAATGACTTTTTTTCTATCCTTGAAAATTGTGTAATGGGCTAATGTAAAGTTTAGTTTTAAATGTATTCAATCTGATCTTTTCTCATCAGAAGTTGAATTTGATCCTGCTGCTCTCAAGAAAAGTACTTCGAGAGGTTCGTCCTATGTCCGATCGGATTCCGTCAACGAACGATATGCAAGGTAGGGTTTGCAGCGAGTATTGTACCGTTATGATTTCATGATTACATATGTCTGCATGTCATTATTATTATTATTATTATTACTATCCAAGCTACAACCCTAATTGGAAAAGCTGGATGCTATAAGCCCAGGGGCTCCAATAGGGAAAAATAGCCCAGTGAAGAAAGGAAATATGGAAATAAATACCCGGTAACTGAAGAGAACAAATTAACAATATATCATTCTAAAAAAAGTAATGTCAAAAGAGATATGTCATATATAAACTATTAACAACGTCAAAAACAAATATGTCATATATAAACTATAAAAAGACTCATGTCCGCCGGGTCAACAAAAAAGCATTTGCTCCAACTTTGAACTTTTGAAGTTCTACTGATTCAACAACCCGATAAAGCTTGAATATCTAATTAAATACTGCGTACTGCTGTCTCAGAACTATTTGAAAAATTATGAATATCCTTCAACTGTTAGAAATGGTAAAGATGAAGTTTGTTAAGTAGATTTTCAAGATACGTACTTTAATTAACCCTTTTACCCCCAAAGGACGTATTGTACTGGTACATTTCACAAAAGCCATCCCTTTACCCCCATGGACGTACCGGTACGTCCTTGCAAAAAAATGCTATAAAAATTTTTCATTTCATATTTTTGATATTTTTTTGGAGAAAATTCAGGCATTTTCCAAGAGAATGAGACCAACCTGACCTCTCTATGACAAAAATTAAGGCTGTTAGAGCAATTTAAAAAAATATATACTGCAAAATGTGCTGGGGAAAAAATAACCCCCGGGGGGTTAAGGGTTGGAAATTTCCAAATAGCCTGGGGGTAAAAGGGTTAACAAATAGCTAGTGGCCTTATTTCTTAGGTGCTGATATTTTCTTAGGCAGAGGTTTAACAGGGCAATGAAATGAATGCTATTCATAATTGTTCTACGCGGTTAATAATCACCTGTTAGGTGTATATGATGATTAAAATGTCTAATAAGCAATTGAAAAAGACCAGTAATTTATCAGGTTTGGATTGCATTACAAAGACTTTGATGGTGAATGAATTCATTTACTTTTTCATTAATTCATAAGTCTTTTTATAGTTTATTAATGAAAGATCTATTTTAATGTTATAACAGTTCTTGGAATGTTATTTTGGTTGTTCATTACTTCTCGTGCAGTTTATTTCCTTTCCTCACTGGACTAATTTTTTCCTATTGGAGCCCTTGGACATATAGCTTCCTGCTTTTCCAACTACAGTTGTAACTTATAATAATAATGATAGTAATAATAACTACTGTAATTAATTTGTGCTGTCATTCCAAGAAATTTTATTTTTAACTTCCCCAACCCTGCTAAAGAGTGAGGCCATTAGGTCAGAACGAAACAACCTGATTTACTGGTTGTGGCTAGACTTTTATTTGTTCTTGCACGGATGCAAAATCATGTCCTCTCATAGGAGTATGTTTTCAGTGTAGCTGGAACTTGACTGTATAACAAGGTGTCTATAGTTACTGGCAGGTGATGGCAGGAACCCCCCACCCCCCCCACCTGCATACACAGTAGCAGCTGCTTAGTACAGACTTCCATCACCCTCAACTGCCTATTTTAATTTTCAATTTTAAATATAAAACTTACCCGCTTGTTATATATGAATGGCTAAAGTCTCTTGACGCCCCGGCAGAAAATTCAAAATCTCGCGGCTATCGCAGATATGCCAGGTGTACACTAGCGCCCTCGCGGTACTACAGGTAGAACTATACAAAATCCTTCAGATCTTCTCCTGCCGCCATTGCTGGCTGTACTATTGGAAATTTTCTCTCGCTTTATTACTCTGTTTGGACGTTATTTGGTGATGTACTGTACTACGTGTTTTGAGTTTGGGGCTTTCGCTTAATTGATTTCTATTTCATTTACTCTTGAAATCTTTTTGTTTGGGGTTATATTAAATAATTTAACCTTTGTTTTATGTTTTCGGTCTCTCTTAACTTTTCATTATGGCCAACCCCTCCCCTGTAATTCGGAAGTGTGTTAAAGGTTGTCGTATTCGACTTCCAAAGGCTTCTGTAGATCCGCATAATATTTGCATTAAATGTAGGGGAAAATCATGTTCTTTTGGGGATCGGTGTGATGAATGCGTTGCATTAACCGATAATGAATGGATAACATAACGTTATATTAAGAGATTAGAGAGGGACAGGGTTAGGCGCAGTTCATCACGCTCTATTGATTTAACCTTGCCTAATGTCATTGATCCTATTCCTTCCCCTGTAGTGGTAGATCAACAACCGAAGGAACCTTCTATGAAGGATATGTTTACCGCTATTCAGGCTCTCGGTGAAAGAGTTGAGTCTTTAGCGGCGAATAGAAATCAGATTTTATCCAAAATCAATGTATTGAAAAATCGTGACTCTGAAGGAAATGTGAAAAGTGTTTCGAATGTGTTCAGTGTTGTGGAGGGTGCGTCTGCACAATCTTGTCGTTCGCCCAGCTTACGACCTCTTTCAAGCTCCAGAACCCATGGGAGAAGTAATGTCGGACGGCAAAAGGGAACGAGAGGCTTTCATCAATCGTACAGACGACCCCTCGAGCGTTCCTGCTGCCGTAGCACAGGTCGCTCGCCCTCATCATAGAAAAGATGAGGTTGGTGCGTTATCACCCTCCTCCAATGAAGGTTCGGGTAGTGAGGCCTGGCGTCACGCGTCCAGACCGCTCAAAAGAAAGTCGCTCGCGGTCGTTCAATGTCACGAATCGCCTATGCATCGACCAGGCTGTAGTACTTGGGATACAGCTGAGCGTTTCCCTTCCCCTGACGCTTGCACACCTGCGAAACGCTCTGACCGTGGTGTAGTTGGCGATGTGTTACAGTCCGATTCAGAACTTTCGCCTGTTGCTGATGTGACGATTCATGCTCCGCCGCTTCCGTCAGACTGGCTTTCGTCACCCGAAAGTGGGAAGCGTGGTGATAGTGATATAGAAGACGATCTCCCTTTAGAAAAGGAGTCAAATATAGGCGATCCTAAGTGGTCTATGCTTTTGGGCATGAAACAACAGCTCTCGTCGTTAATGCGGTCTTATCAACCTGCGGTTGGCAGTGCGGTTGGGCATCAGTCTTTGGACCCGTTGTCACACAGGCGGCCTGTTGTCTCTGGTGCTGACGTGTTATTGCACTGGCGATCTCCCATTCGCAGTGCTCAACGGCAGGTTAATTTAGATGAGTCTCATCAGGGAGCTGTTGCCAAACAAAAATCAACTTACGAACGCTACGAGGAACGGCGGCGGCGACAAGTGGACGCAATGCGTCACCGTAACGGCTCTCGGCAGTCGACTCATGATGCGATGGAGCGTCAGCGTCAACAGCAAGTGGACGCTAGGCATCCACGCGACGGCTCTCGCCAGTTTACTCATGACGGCATAGAGCGTCAGCGTCAACAGCTAGCGTCCCGTCCGCGCGATGGCACACGGCAGTTGACCCTTGACGCCTAGCGTCAGTCCATTCATGGCGTCAAACACCAGTCAACCTCGACCTCTCCGCTTCAGTTGAAAGCTGTTCCCCAAACTACAGGCGAGTTTAAACGAAAGACTAGTGATCGCCCAATAGAAGCAATTACTGAATATAGCAAGCGTTCTTATTCCAACATTGACTCTTCGGTTCAGGCTGCAGCAACAGCTGCACTGCCAGAAGATGAACCTGAGGAGGTTTCTGACATGGACGAACCATTAGAAGCTATTTCGGAAGAGGAAGAAGAGAAACATTATCAACATTCTGCAGATCTTAAGAAGTTGATGTTAATTTTCACAGGCCTTTTTCCAGACCACTTTACTCCTGTGGCTCCTCGTTCTCCCCCATCGGAATTTACCCTAGGGAAGGCTACTAAAGTGCCCATTTATACTAAGATGGTGCTCTCACGCTCTTCTAAACGAGCCTTGAAATTGATGGGTTCCTGGATGGATTCAAAGAGGACTCTTGGCAAAACGGCCTTTGCTTTTCCACCCGCAATATTGGCTTCCAAATCCAGTGTTTGGTACGAGACTGGGGAACTTCTGGGCTTGGGAGTTCCTGCCTCTGCCCAGGGAAATTTCTCGGGTCTGGTGGATTCTTCTTGTCATCTGGCCTTGACAAAAACGAAAGTATGGTGGTCAATGACAGAGTTTGACCATTTACTTAAAGGCTTGTTCAGGGCCTTTGAAGTTTTTAATTATCTAGACTGGTCATTGGGAGCCTTAAGCAAGAAGGTCTCTGAAATGAAAGGCACGGACACAAGTGGCCTTATTCAATTGATGTCCTTCATGGACAAGGGTGTGAGGGATGGCTCTACTGTAACGAGTTAGCTGCTTTTTTCACGGCTGGAGTGATTAAGAAGAGGGCTACTCTGTGTTCCTTTCTCTCAGCGGGAATCTCCCCTTACCAGAAATCGGAGTTACTATTCTCTCCTCTGTCATCTACTCTATTTCCACAAGAGTTGATAGGGGAAGTGGCCACTGCTCTCACCCAAAAGGCCACGCATGACCTAGTGGCCAATACGGCCAGGAAAGTTCTACCTTCTTCGTTTTCGTCCCGTAAACCAAAGGAAAGTACTTCTGGGGTACGACCTTCTTAGCCCTTTCGTGGTAAACCTACCGGAAGGGGTTCTTTCAGATCCGACGGGAGAAAACCTAAGAGGAGAGGAACCAAGACCGGCCGAGGTAGAGTCTGACTGCCCTATCCTTCAGACAGCAGTAGGTGCTAGGCTGATTTACTTCTGGAAGGCCTGAGAGAGGAATGGAGCGGACCCTTGGTCCGTCCAAGTGTTGAAGGAAGGATACAAAATCCCATTTCTATCAAATCCTCCACTAGTTACAGATCCAGTGGATCTTTCACCCAGATACAGGGAGGGACCAAAGAGGCAGGCCATGCGGCTTCAGATGTCTCTGTTACTAGAGAAGCGAGCAATAGCGAGAGTGCAAGATTTAACATCTCCGGGGTTTTACAACCGGCTTTTCTTATTTCCCAAGAGTTCAGGGGAATGGAGACCGGTTCTGGACGTTAGTGTTCTAAATGGTTACGTCCAGAACACGACGTTTACCATGGAGACTCAGAAGACGGTTCTGGCGGCGGTAAGGAAGGGCGATTGGATGGTCTCATTAGACCTC
This sequence comes from Palaemon carinicauda, assembly GCF_036898095.1. Classification (NCBI taxonomy): domain Eukaryota; kingdom Metazoa; phylum Arthropoda; class Malacostraca; order Decapoda; family Palaemonidae; genus Palaemon; species Palaemon carinicauda. The sequence continues at coordinate 84,252,209 of NC_090755.1, forward strand.
CAGGATGCTTACTTCCATATTCCAATACATCCCAGCTGCAGACGTTATCTGAGATTCATGTACGGAAACAAGGTCTTCCAATTTAGAGCCTTATGTTTCGGTCTCTGCACAACACCTCTATTGTTCACCAAGATCATGCTGAATGTGGCAAGCATGCTGCATTCAAGGAGAATCAGGGCCTCCCTGTACCTGGACAATTGGCTTATACGAGCCACCTCAGCCGATTGCTGTTTGAAGGACCTGAGAATGACATTGGAATTGACCAAGGAACTGGGACTCCTGGTGAGTTCGAAGAAATCGCAGCTGACTCCTTCCCAGGAGATTCTTTATTTGGGGATGGAGATTCACAGTCAGAGTTTTCAGGCTTTTCCGTCGCCTGTGAGGATACAAACAGCTCTCTTAAAACTTTAAGCTTTTATAAAGAAGGACCTCAGCTCAGTAAGGGAATGGATGAGCCTTTTGGGGACTCTCTCATCATTGGAGAAGTTCGTGACTCTGGGGAGGTTACATTTACGCCCCCTTCAGTTTCACCTCAATTGTCATTGAAAAAAAGGGGACAGTCTCGACAGGGAAAGCATTCCCATCACGGACTCCATAAAGTCACATCTTCAATGGTGGAACAGCGAGCACAGACTGAAGGAAGGCCTGTCTTTACATCAGAAGAGCCCAGACCTCGTGTTGTTTTCCGACGCCTCAAACTCGGGGTGGTGGGCAACATTAGGGAAGAAGGAGCTCTCGGGTCAGTGGACGATACAGCAAAAAACTCTCCACATAAACCAAAAGGAGCTTTTGGCAATACATCTGGCCCTCAAAGGCTTCGAAGAGCATATCCTAGGCAAAGTAGTCCAAATCAATGCGGACAGCACCACAGCCCTAGCTTATATAGCAAAGCAAGGAGGGATTTACTCATGGACTCTGTACGAGATAGCGAGACCTCTTCTCACATAGGCAGAAGAAAGGAAAGTGACACTTTTGACTCGTTTATTCAGGGGGTCAACAATGTAAGAGCGGACAGACTCAGCAGGAGGGATCAAGTTCTCCCCACAGAATGGATGTTACACCAAGAGGTCTGCAAGAGTCTGTGGCAGTTATGGGGTCGTCCTCTCGTAGATCTTTTTGCAACCGCAAAGACGAAGAGACTGGAGTGTTACTGTTCACCGGTACCGGATCCCAAAGCCATGCACATAGACGCTTTCCTAACGAATTGGTCACTCATGGAGGTGTATGCATTCCCTCCGTTCAAGATTCTTTACAAGGTGATACAGAAGTTCGTGTCCCACGAAGAAACCAGGATGACTCTGATAGCTCCGTTCTGGCTGTCAAGAAGCTAGTTTCCAGAGGTACTGGAATGGATGGTAGATTTCCCGAGAAGCCTTCCCTTAAGACCAGATCTTCTCAGACAACCTCACTTGGCTCGAAACCACCTAAACCTCCGAGCTCTACGTCTGACTGCCTTCAGACTATCGAAAAACTCGCTAGAGCTAGAGGCTTTTTGAAGAAGGCAGCCAAAGCTATTGCGAGAGCAAGGAGGTCTTCCACCATCAAGGTGTATCAGTCCAAGTGGGAGTTGTTCAGAGAATGGTGTAGAGCTAACTAGGTTTCTTCATCCAGTACCTCTTTAACTCAGATAGCAGATTTCTTCCTAGACCTCAGAAATAAACATAACTTCTCGTCCTCTACAATCAAAGGTTACAGAAGTATGTTGGCTACGGTTTTTAGGCACAGGAACTTAGACCTCTCCAATAGCCGCGAGATTTTGAATTTTCTGCCAGGGCGTCAAGAGCCTTTAGCCATTCTTATATAACCAGAGGGTAAGTATATTCAAAAATTTATTTTATTATGAAAATATAATTTTTCTTCTAGTTTTTTATTGACAAGGTATATTATTAAAGGTACTGAGAGAATTACCCTTGTGGCCTAACGTACTTCGCTAACCCCACCTGCAAAGGTACTAAAACATGGTGACATCCTTTTCACTTTGCAGTTAGAGGCCATCTGGTTTCTTCTCTTAGTGGAAGGCGTTTTTCGAGGCACTACACAGGAGCTGTTGTGATATCGGCGTAGATCCTTGTCCAGAAGGATGTCCTCTCCGACGAAAGGTAAGTCTGGGGTCTTGTCTCTCGGTCTTATGTGAATCTGTTGAAGGTAGAAGTCATCTTTGCTGCAGAACTGGCTTAAAAGGCAAGTTCCTTAGCTGCTGCTGGGGGTCAGGCAACCTTGGTGCCATTGCCCTTCTTATCATAGGAGCTTGTCTTAACCTTTTTATCTTCTTTATAGATGTAGCTACATCTGAGAGAAGGAATAGTGAAGGGGAACTCACTAAGTCCGAGTTTCTCGGGGCTGACGCGTCCCTGGGGCACAGCTGTGCAGAACAATTTGCTAAGACAGCGTTGTGCCTCTAGGATAGTTACCCCATAGGTAAATGTTCTGATGCAAAAAGAATTCTATGGCTTTAGCCCCAAATCGAGATAATTCCTCAAATTGCTTAAGGGCCCGTTCTTCCCTTAAATTTTCTGACACCACAAAGCCACGAGCAGGATTGGATTGCAGACATAGCTACTATCTATATGTTTGCCATCTCGGGACCTAAAACAATGGAGAGAAGGTTAGATAATTTATTGATTAGTACCGATGGAACCAGATTAGCAATATCAGCGTCAATAGGTAATGGACTCTGAAATGCACCAGAGTGTACTTAAAAACGTCTCTGGCGTGACACGGGTAAGGGCGGTAGCTTTGAGGACCTTCTGGCCTTAAAGTGACTTTTCTAACAATGAGACTTGAGTATTAACCCATTTACCCCCAGGCTATTTGGAACTTTCCAACCCTTAACCCCCAGCCGTTTTTTTTTTTTCAAGCACATTTTGCAATATATATTCTTTAAATTGCTTTAACAGCCTTAATTTTCGTCATAGAGAGGTCAGGTTGGTCTCATTCTTTTGGAAAATGCCTGAAGTTTCTCATAAAGTTATCAAAAATATGTAAAAAAAATGTAAATAGCAGTTTTTTTGCAAGGACGTACCAGTACATCCATGGGGGTAAAGGGATGAGTTTTGTGAAACGTACCAGTACGTCCATTTGGGGGTAAAAGGGTTAAGTAAGTTTAAAGTATCTTTAGTCTGTTTAGAAAGCACCACATCAAACCTGTGTCTGGAGCTATTAGATTGTGGGAAGATTGAATCAGTAGCTCACTGTCTGTTAGCGGTTTGCACGTGCGGGGACTCATCCAGTCCATCTAAACAATAAATGATGATCATAATCTTAATAAAGTGTTAGGCTTCTGAGCCTGATATCTGGACCTCGAGGAGGTACTGTATTACATAAACTGAGCTGGTGCTTGCCCACGCAGCGAGGCTCTCTGGAGAGTCATAAATAGTACAGTAATAACTTAATAGTCCAGTTGTTACACTTTTGGGATAATTGGCTGTTTCTCTTTTAACCATCACTTGCTTCTTAACTCTTCCTCGAACGTCTTTCTTTTCTCTTGTGTCATTCGTACTGTAACAGCAATAGGAGGCGGAGAAGGAACGGGAGTGAGTCCAACTCATTGCCTCTACCAACAGAGTGCAAGGCGGAAAAGTTGAAGTCTCTCAGAGCTCGGTTTACGAGGAGAGAGAGAATTCTCTGTATGATGCCACATAGTGCGCCTATGGCATGGGCCTGATCTATGACGTTTAAGGAAAGTAACCTCATCCGTGTCAGATGGAGGTGCGGCTCGTGGGAAGGGGGTAAAAGCTCTTTGTTACTTATCCATCCTTTGTACCTGCAAATAATGGTCTGAAACAGTGTTTTTTCATAGAATGCGTGACCTGGTATGAAGCATTATGAGCAGTAGGCCCAGAGCTAGTCTGTGGATGATCATGAACATTATTGGGTTTCCCCATTAGCGCAAGACATGTATTTGTTTTTAATGTAAGTTAAGGGTTTGTCATCATGAGCCCTAGCCGGATGTTTATAAAACTTGTGGGGAACTTTGAAATAATAGGGTGTCGATCTACCATGCCTTTGCGTTGATCGTAAACTAGCTTGTGAGGTTCTGGTAGGAGCATGATGTGCATTAGCATTGTTATATTCTGGAGGAATACTTTGTGTTAGAATATTGACACGTGATGTGTCGTCATTGCAGATTGGCATGACTACTTGATTTGTATTGTTGTCTTGCCCCATGCTTGGAGGAGTTTCATCACACGTCGAAACAGCGGCGCCTAGAGCTTCATCGGGCTGAACGATAAGCCTGGCTGTACCCCAAAAGGCGGTAGAGTTTGCCTTTATCTTACTCGATTTTCCCACTCTCATAGGCTTGGAAGGATAGGGCAGAACAAAAGAAATGCATGGTCTTTGTAAGGTTTGGGGTTGTGACTGTAGCGGAAGTGGTCCTAACCCCCATTGTTATAAACTGCTAAAGAGTCCTTAAGACTGTAGAGGAGCTCTGAGCTTAGGACCCCTGTAAGTATGAGGCAAGCATAATTCTTGAGAATGGGTTAGAGACTGAAAATAATTGCCGTACGACAATGCTGCTTCAGGACTATGGGGAAAAGCTGTCTCAACTTTAAGAGTTCCACAAACGGGAACATAAGTAGGCTTTCAACGAATGAATTGTATATGTTTCCAAGAGCGGAAAGGCTTTCTCTAAAAAATCCTTTACATGTTTACCCTTCGTAATCATGGTTACTAGGCTGTGACCTGGCTCATAGCACATGGCTACTGTAATCGGAGTGTTTTCTACAAGTGCCAGCTCAAGGTCCCATCGTGTATGGTCAACACTATCAAGATTTCTATGGCCGTCATCTTCTGTGATTAAAGTCTTGGAGGACTAACAACGCAAAATAATAGTTGAAAGCTTTCGTCGCAGAAAGGAACCTTCGTCTCTTACTCCTTTTGGGAGGAGACAAAGTAGGAGAGAAATCCCTTAGTTTCCTGGGACGAGAATAGTATCTCCCATTGGGAGAATGTCCACTACCTACAGTACCTACATGGTGATTTCATTGAACATCTCTTGTCTTGGCAATGATGCGGATCTACGTCTGCCTGGCTCATGAAAATGCCACAAGGGTAGCCATCCTGGCCTGGGCAAGAATGTAATCCCGAGTCTTACTAGACATAAAGCCCTCACTTGTAAATCACAGATAATGAATAGTAACACAAGTAACTGGGAATAAAGACAAGATACACAAGTCACAAGCACTAAACACTAGAAGGGTAAGCGAATTGAATGCAAGAGTCTCGATCAAAGAAAAGAAGTTGAGGTATGTCCTCTAAACTTCACAACCAGGAGTATTGTGTGGAAACAATCAAGCGTTTTGAGCAGCCTTCCTGGGCCGCGTATGCAGTGGTTGATGGCAACCAAGTATGACATAATCAATTTTCTTTGATTGTCTGGTCATAGATAATGAGACGAGGAGTAACCGATATAAATGACTAGGAAGTTTGTATCTGCGTAGAAATATTTAGCTTTTCACCCGAGATTCTTTCTAAGGTGATGGGAGGTGGACAGGATTTAAAGTTGTAAAGGTTGCTTATGAATGAGAGGCAAGGGACAGTGACAATGCCTTAGCAGGAAATATATCTATATAAGTGCCCAAGCCCCCGCTCCACCCAAGCCAGGACCAGGGAGGGGCTGGCAATGGCTGCTGATGATTCAGCAGTTAGAACTATAGGCTCCCTCAACAATTGCATTTTTAAAGAAATTTTTATTTTTATTGTTTTTGAGTTATACAAACCTGAGTCCTTTAAGTTTTACCTCCTGCCTCAACCATCTCATAAGTCACATGTGACAGACACAGTGGCTACTCAGTCTGTTGGCAACAGGCCAGAGTTTTCCCGCCAGCCGGCAGTAACTACCCACACCACCTTATAATTCTAACAACCGAGTTCCAGCTACGATGAAATCATATTCCCATTAAAAGACACTGGTTTGTATAGTTAGGAAAAACACTAATTACAGGTACTTTAAATTCTTATTTTATAAAAGTTTGTTATATTTATTAATATTTTACATATTTACTTTTCATAAAAGGTTTCTGAGATTACTTAATATATACACCGTAGAAGTGTTTTATCCCATACACAGATCCAATTTCTTATTACAGTATATATACATATAAGTTCAAGGGTTTGTGTGGACATTGAGGTATACAGTACTAGATATTAGAGCAGTGCTTTTGAAATTAGAGAATGGAGGAGGTATTTTTTATGTGAAGATGCTGTATTTTGTTTAATTGATTCATTTTTTTCTTCAATTATAGAGTTGCAGATGCAAGCAGTGCCCGGAAATACACGTTGCCCTTACTGGAAGCAACGGAAGAGGGAGATTATGAAACTGTGAAGCATTTGCTGAAACTTGCCACTGATGTAAACCAGAAAGATGAAGAAACTGGCTACACTGCCCTTCACATAGCCTGTAAAAATAACAGTTATGACATTGCTAAATTTCTGTTGGAAGAAGGTGCCGATTGCAATGCATCGGATAAAACAGAACAGACACCACTGCATCTTGCTGTGAAGAAGGACCACCATTTGTGCTGCCAGATTCTTCTAGATAATGAAAAACTAGAAATCAATGCGTACAACAGGACCCATGACACTGCCCTTCACCAAGCAGCAAAAGAAGGGAGATATACGTTATGTGGAATGTTATTGGAACACAAAAATTCAAAAGTGAATGCCAAGAATAAAAAGGGGATCACTCCTTTGCACTATGCTGCCCAAGAAAACCAGTGGGAAATAATTGAACTTCTTCTCGCCAAAAATGCTGATTGGAGTTGTAGCGATACTCATTCTTATTTAGCTTTACACTATGCAGCTCAGAAGGGGTTTCAGGACTGTTGTAGAGTTTTGATTAATAATGTGAGTGCGTCTGACAAAGACAAACAACTTAGGACATGCTTGAAAGATGGAAGGAGCCCATTAATGTTAGCTGCCAAAGGGGGACATCATAAATGCTGTGAGATAATGGGGTTTGGAAATATAAATGCCACTGACAAAGACAAAAACACTGCCCTTCACTTTGCAGCTCAAGGAGGATACGACTATACAGTCACTCAGTTGCTGGAAGCAGGTGCGGATCCAAATGCTCAAAATAAGAAATTAAGTGCTCCTGTTCTTGAAGCAGCTGGGAAAAAGAAATTTGGATGCTTGAAGATCCTTGCAGAAAAAGGTGCAAATTTGAGGGTTTTTGATAAATTACGGAAAAATGTTATGCATTACGCTGCTGAAAAAGATGCCATAGATGCTTTAACATTTCTCATGTCCTTCCAAGTTCTTATAGAACTCATTGATAAGAAAGACACCAACAATTGTTCACCACTGCATCTTGCTATCAAAAAGGGAGCAGATGAGTGTGCACTCCTGCTTTTAGAGAAAGGTGCTTCACCAATTGAACCGTGCTCAGGGGGATTGACTCCACTTCACCTAGCTGCTGATAAAGGAAGTACGAGTGTCTGTGAAGTCCTCCTCTCCAAGAAGGAAGTTCAGGTCAGCCAGGAGAATGACTCAAAGGTCACACCCCTGCACATGGCAGCTTTACACGGGTCGACAGATGTTTGTCAGATGCTGATCCGCAGAGGAGCCCGCCTGACTGCAGTTGATGCGGAGGGGAGAACTGCGCTTCACGTTGCATCAGCGGAGGGTCATGCAAATGTTGTTAAATTTCTTTCAAAAAAGGGACTATCGTCAAAGCTGAGAGATGATACAGGATCTTGCGCTCTTCATTTAGCAGCTGCCAAAGGGTCCATCAAATGTTGCGAAGTTCTCGTATCCTCTGCAAAGGTAACTTGTTGGGACTTAGACCAGAATGGAAACCTGCCAATGGATAGAGCTTTCAAGAAAAAGAGTAAAGACGGCAAATTAAGTCAAGAGGATCTTGATAAACATGATGAGGTGTTCAAATTTCTGCTGATGAATTTGTGTCATAAAATCAACCCAGATCGACAGCTTCGCATACATGAATATATGCACAAAGCTCTTGAAGATAGACGAATGTAAGACATCAACAAATGTTATGTTTTATATTGAACTGATGATATTAACTAGGCATGAAGCTTCTTTATATGGAATATCATCAAGTTATATAGATTCGAAGCAGTTATTAATGATTTTTACTTGAGTGATGTAAATGTATTAATTTTTCATTGTATCTTTTTCTTTGCAGTGTGGTCATTGAAGCCATTATAGATAGCTGTTGGTGGGAAGCTGGAATTTCAGGGGAGAATGGACACCATTGCATGAACTTCCGTGACCTGATTAAAGAATACCCAACCATAGCACTTAAGCTTCAAAATAAGTGTATCACATGTTGCAAGGAAAATGGTTCCAAAGTAACCTATGATTTCAGGCTCTTTGAAGACAATTACTATATTCCCTCAGGTGAGAGTACGTACTATTAACTTTGTCGTAGACTAAGCTTAGTCACCCGCAACCATGAAGCAATATCATGGATTAATTAAAATGTACATGTTGTAGTATAAAGTCTATAGTTATTGGATGTCACACATGGAAACCAATTATTAGAAATATTTAAGATTTCAGTAATCCAGTTGTGTAGTTTTTGCTTTGAAAGCTTTTCAATACAATATCTTGGTATTTGAAACACTTATCATGTTTGTATGAAATTGGAGCTTTTGTTTTGCATATACTGTACTGTAGTATTATTTAAATTATCCTGGTAATCATTAAGCTTTAACCATCCAAGCCTCCTGTAACAAAATCAATTTTCTACCCTCTTTGATCTTCCCATCTCTTGTGATGCCCAGTAGACCTGGTAAATGGCCTCACTGGGCAAACACACAACAGGTTATTACATCCCAAAAACTTCATATAATCGTTGTGGTGCTTTACCGGTGGACTGGCCTTTTCTGCTCTTGACTTGATTTAAGATTTAAATGGGTGATCTGGTAATAGAATTTAGAGTTTAAAGGTATATCTCTATCTGGTTTTGGAAATTAGGGTTGTAGCTTGGATAGTAATAATAATAATAATAATAATAATGGGTCCACGTGGGGACCGCGTAAGACACAAAAGGGGGGTCGGGGACACTAAGGGTTGCACTGGGTAAGGAGAGAGCGTCGAGATGTTATCACGACGCGACCAGAGAATTTACTGGAGATCGAGACCTGAGCAAGCATACTCTCTGACCTGGGGATAACCTCAGGGCGTGTTCCACTCCACCTGAGGTTACCCCTCATAGAAAACGGGACTAGGGTAAACTACACAAAACTCTGGTCGGTTGGGAGGAGATCCCAGATACTCCTAAGAAAGTAGTTCGAGGTAAGTATTGTTAGGAAAAATACAAATTACTTAAAATTTGTGATTTTAAAAGTATATCTCTATCTGGTTTTGGAAATTATGAGGTGCCAATGAGTTTCGAAAAAGACATGGTAGAAGTTAAGGTACCCAACTGTACTTCAAGTTATTGATGGGTAATTAATGTGAAAGTTTATAAGGATATTCGAAAGTGGCATGTAGTAAGATGAGTAAGCCTCTACTTTTAGCTTGTCATAACAGCATAGGTAATTTGGCATTTAGAATAGTGATTAAGAGTTTAAAATTCCTTAATTTAGGGTAGCTTTTATGTTATAAATCTAAATGTTAGGCAAGATTCATGGAGTCTTTTTTTTCTCAATAAAATCTATGTACTTTCTGGGCCCCATATTGAATAAGGTGATATATTGAATACCAATCTGTCCTGCCAGACTTAAAACTGTGTTAAATATCTTAATTGCCCTTACTGTACTAGTCTCATATTCTTTGTGTTTTGGTGTACTATATGCTTTTATACAGTTTGTTGTTATTTCTCATATTAAAATTTTAGGCTTCAACGTATTCTATAATGTAATAAATTATCCAGGTGTTTTCAAAGTTTAACATTTGGTCAGATTAAGTCAAAATTTAACCTAATATTATATTCTTGAGACTGACATTTTAACTGTCAACACCTACCAATTTTACTTTAATTTGTTCTTATATTCAGCGTGAACAAAATTGTTTCAAGTAAAAGAGGTCTGATTTCTACTCGTAAGTTAAATTCATATGATTGATGGTCTTCCCTGACTTGGAATGGACATAAAACAGAATGGATGTAAAAGGAAATTCATGTTAGATTTATTAGCTCATATATTTATTTGTTTGCTTTTATATTACATTCAGAACAAGATTTTCTCTTTTCTAATTGATTTTGTGCATATGAGAATCAAGATGGCATTTGGTAGAAAACATACTTCTGAGAAGGCTAACCAACATTAGTTCCAAAAATATTGTGGCTATCTTATGATTTAATTCAAGGAAACAAGGAAACAAACCGAGGTACAATTATATGGTATATTTGCATTTGAGAATGTAGCTCCTGTTAATTTTCCCCTCATTTATTATTATTATTATTATTATTATTATTATTATTATTATTATTATTATTATTATTACTACTAGCTAAGCTATAACCCTAGTGGAACAAGCAGGATAATATAAGCCCAAGGGGCTACAACAGGGAAAAATAGCCGAGTGATAAGGAAATAAGAAAATAAAGAAACTACAAGAAAAGTCTGTGGCATTATACTGATTATGTTTTTTATTATTGAACAGGAACGAAAACACTTGCCAAAAGTCCATTTCATCCCGTGACGCATGAGGTTCTGCCAAGGGCCACGTTATTCATTGAAGACGGTCTTGCGTGGAAACAGAAGCATCCCCTAACGTTGATGATAACTCACCAGCGCCACCAGTTGCTGCATCACCCATTAGTGAGGATGTGGCTGTGGAGGAAGTGGAGTTCGTATATTTTCATAATATTTCTAATACGTCTCATGATTGAAATCATGCTTGCGGTTTTCCTTGGCTGTTATATGGGTGTTGCTGTGTAAGTATTTATTATTATTATTATTATTATTATTATTATTATTATTACTTTTATTATTACTATTATTATTATTATTATTACTTGCTAAGCTACAACCCTAGTTGGAAAAGCAGAATCCTATTAGCCCGAGGGCTACAACAGGGAAAATAGTCAAGTGAGGAAAGGAAATAAGGAAACTACAAGAAAAGTAATTAACATTTAATACAAAATATTTTAAGAACATATATTTATGTTTTAGTGGTTTATCCTTTGTAAAGTCTGATATTTTAAGAATACATTTTTTTCAATATTAAACTTACCCGATAATCATGTAGCTGTCAACTCCGTTGCCCGACAGAATTCTACGGGAGGGATACGCCAGCTATCACTATACTAGAAGGGGGTGTACTCACCAGCGCCACCTGTGGCCAGGTACTACAGTACTTGTTGTTGACGCCACCTCACTTTTTCCTCTGTCGTGCTTCCGGCAAGACGTTCTGGGATACGCTTATGATTTTGAAGTATTGTTCACGGCTTTTGGTGAAGTATTTCTTCAAGATTTCAGCTTTCGCTATACTGGAAACCTTCATAATTAGCTTAGATAGCTCTTATTTGGTTTTTTGATTAATGGTTAACGATCTTTTTGCTTGATTTGGAATCCCCCTTGACTAACTCTTTGAATTCAAGATGTCTGACCTTTCACAAGCCCCACCCCATAGACGATGTAGGTCTTGTAATAGGCGTGTTCCGAAGGCCTCGGTTGATCCTCACACCGCTTGTTCTGACTGTAGGGAAAGACCCTGTCAGTTGGAAGATCGATGTGAGGAATGCGCCGGACTTTCGGAACTTGAATTTGTGCGATTCCTAAAATATTCAACCAAGTTAGAGAGAGAGAGGGTTAGGAGGAGTTCTTCTCGCTCTTCACTTTTTTCCTCACCACACGATCCTCAACCTTTTCCTCCCCCTGTAGTGGCTACCCCCGAACCTTCTATTTGTGCTCAACCTGATATGTCCGTTGTTTTGCGTGCCATTCAGGCCTTAGGAGACAAAGTGGAATCGGTGGTTAGTGACCATAAGTCTCTTATGGCAGAAGTCAAAGAACTTAAGGTCAAAAGTGCAGTGGGAGGTGATAGTGCCAGTGTTGTGCCGAGTACTAGTGTCAGTGCAGTGCCAAGTGCTAGTGTCAGTGTCAGTGTGGTGCGTGAGGGTACTTCTGTGCGTGCCAGTCGTCCTCCCAGTCCGGGACCTCTTGCAAGCTCCCAAGCCCAGGGGAGAAGCAATGTCGAAGGGCAAAAGGGTTCGGCAGGCCTTGATCGGCGCACAGAAGTATCCTCGGTTGTTGCGGGCGTGTCTAACAGAGACCGTCACTCCCACCCGCAGACGATTGAGCCCGTCTTTTACTCGTCTGCAGAAGAATTGTCAGGGAGGAAACGTTGGACTCAGGTCTCAAGACCTCTCAAACGCAAAGTCCAGACCTCAAGAGCTCTACAGCCTGGTTGCAGTCATTGGCTTAGCTCTGACTCTCCGCTGTCATCAGGTGACTGCACACCTCCTAAGAGAGGTAAGGTGTTGCCGCAACAGACCTCATCTTCTGTTCAGGCTTTACCTCAGCAGACCTTAGCGTCTGTCGACCCCAAGATGACTTTGTTGCAGTCCATGCAGTCACAGCTTGCGGTCTTAATGCGCGAGTGTCAGGCTGAGAAGGTTACACTTCCTCCTGCGATCGCTCCGCCTCGCCGCAGTCCAGTCTGCCAGGCGTACGATGTTGAGGTTCCTCAGGATACCTTACCGCGTACTGAGTTGCCAGTTACCAGCGGTGTGCAGCAACCTCCGCCTTCCTTAAGGCAACCTCAGCAATGGGAGCAGGAGTCTTACGCCTTTCTTCCTCCGCTTCCGCTTGCAGTTCCACCAGCGAGGCAGCAATCTCTTGAGGTACGACAACCTCTTCCATCCATGAGGCAGCCACCTCAGCTCTCGCTGCAGCGACCTCAACCCTCCTCAAGGCGAGAGCCTCAACTCCTCAGGCTAGCGCCTCAGGAACCTCAACTTGCGAGACAAGAACTGCGTTCTGCGCAGCCGCTACCTCAACTCTCGCAGCTCTCACCTCAGGAACCTCAACTCGTTCCTCAGGAACTTGCTACTGCGCATCCGCCACCCTTACAGCAAGCGCAACTCTTGAGGCAAGACACTCATGCTAGGAGTCAGCCACCTCAACCCATGCGCCTACCTTCCTCTACTCTTCCTGACCAGTCTTTGCAGCCTGAACCTCAGGTTTTTACTCAGCAACAGGGACTTGAGGATGAAACCACAGGCGTTGATGCACCCGCTTGTTCAGACTCTGCTGTTCAGCATACCACTGTTACATTGCCTTTCACTTCGCTACACTCTGGTGATGAGGCTTCTGATGAGGAAGCTGCGCACCTGGACCCCTCATCAGACGTGGAGGAACCCAAGTCTTCTCCTTTATCCATTGACTTTTGTAAGGTCCTGGCTCTTTTCAGAGAGGTATACCCAGACCATTTTATTTCTGCTACCCCTCGCTCTCCTCCATCTGAGTTTTCGCTGGGTATGCAACCTGCTAAGTCGACTTATACTAAGCTCGTCTTTGCTAGGTCATCTAAGAGAGCCTTAAGGATATTGGAGGAGTGGTTGCAGTCTAAGCAGCAGCTAGGGAAGACTTCCTTTATGTTCCCACCTACTAAGCTCACTTCTAAGGCGGGTGTATGGTATGCCACAGGAGAGGAACCAGGCTTGGGAGTCCCTGCCTCTGCCCAGGCTGACTTCTCGAGTTTGGTCGACTCTCCTCGTAGATCAGCAATGAGGCGCTCTAAAGTTTGTTGGACCTTCTCCGATTTAGACCACTTCCTAAAGGGTGTTTTTCGTGCCTTTGAGATCTTCAATTTCCTAGACTGGTGCCTGGGGGCCCTGAGCAAGAAGACCTCCCCTGCAGACAAGGACTCGGCCATGCTTTTAATGTCCTGCATGGATAAAGCTATTCGGGATGGATCTGGCGAGCTTGCTTCAATGTTTGTGTCAGGAGTTCTTAAGAAAAGGGAGCAACTGTGCTCTTTTCTTTCTTCTAGCATCACACCTTGTCAAAGGTCCCAACTCCTTTTTGCTCCGCTGTCTAAGTTCTTGTTCCCCGAAGAGCTTATCAAGGATTTGTCTGCGGCCTTGATCCAAAAAGACACTCATGATCTTGTGGCCTCTTCAGCTCGTAAGGCTAAGGTTACGCCTTCAGTTCCCAGGACCTACCGCACCCCAGTGGCTGATACTCCTGCTACAAGGTTTATTCCGCCCTTTCGTGGCAGAGCCCCCAGCCGAGGAAGCTCCCGTCCAGACTCTTCCAGGAGCAGGTCTAGGAAAGGTCCCAAGACTTCTAAAGGCAAACACTGACTCTCCTCCTCTCCAGACAGCAGTAGGAGCCAGACTCAAGACCTTCTGGCAAGCTTGGGAAAGAAGAGGTGCAGACGCCCAGTCTGTCAGGTGGCTGAGGGAGGGTTACAGGATACCATTCTGCCACAAACCCCCTTTGACCACTTCTCCCATCAACCTCTCTCCCAACTACAAGGAAAAGGACAAGAGGCTAGCGTTACACCAGGAGGTGTCGCTCTTGTTACAGAAGAAGGCAGTGGTTATAGTCCGGGACCATCAATCCCCGGGCTTCTACAACCGTCTCTTTCTGGTGGCCAAGAAGACAGGAGGTTGGAGACCGGTGCTGGACGTCAGCGCTCTCAATGCTTATGTCACCAAGCAGACGTTCACTATGGAGACGACGAAGTCGGTCCTAGCAGCGGTCAGGCAGGAGGACTGGATGGTCTCGTTGGATCTGAAAGACGCATACTTTCACGTTCCTATTCATCCAGACTCCCAACCTTTCCTGAGATTCGTTTTTGGAAAGGTTGTGTACCAATTCCAAGCCCTGTGTTTTGGCCTAAGCACAGCTCCTATGGTGTTTACGCTTCTGATGAGGAATATTGCAAAATTCCTCCACTTATCGAACATCAGAGCCTCCCTTTATTTAGACGACTGGCTGTTGAGAGCCCCCACGAGTCGTCGCTGTCTGGAGAGTCTCAAATGGACTTAAGATTTGACCAAGGAACTGGGTCTATTAGTCAACTTGGAAAAGTCCCAGCTCACTCCCTCTCAATCCATTGTTTACCTGGGAATGGAGATTCGGAGTCGGGATTTTCGGGCTTTTCCATCGGCCCCAAGAATAAGCCAAGCCCTAGAATGCATTCTGAGCATGCTGAAGAGGAGCAGTTGCTCGGTGAGACAGTGGATGAGCCTAACAGGGACCCTGTCATCGTTAGCCCTGTTTGTCGAGTTAGGGAGACTCCACCTCCGCCCTCTTCAATTCCATCTAGCAGCTCATTGGGACAAGGATTTGACGCTCGAAGCAGTCTCTATACCTGTCACCAAAGAGATGAAGACCACTCTCTTGTGGTGGAAGACCAACCTCCTTCGCAAGGAGGGCCTATCGTTAGCGATTCAGACCCCCAATCTTCATCTCTTCTCGGATGCATCAGACTCGGGCTGGGGCGCGACCCTGAACGGACAGGAATGCTCGGGAACTTGGAACTGGGAGCAGGAAACACTCCACATCAACTGCAAAGAGCTGCTGGCAGTTCATTTGGCCCTAATGAACTTCAAGTCCCTCCTGCTAGGCAAGGTGGTGGAGGTGAACTCAGACAACACCACAGCCTTAGCTTACATCTCCAAGCAGGGAGGGACCCATTCGAGGAACCTGTACGAGATAGCAAGGGACCTCCTCATTTGGTCAAGAAGTCTAAACCTCACTCTAGTAACGAGGTTCATTCAGGGCAGCATGAACGTCTCAGCAGATCGCCTAAGCAGAAAGGATCAAGTCATCCCCACGGAATGGATCCTTCACAGGAGCGTGTGCAACAGACTTTGGACCTTGTGGGGTCAACCTACGATAGATCTGTTTGCCACCTCCATGACCAAAAGGCTTCCTTTGTACTGTTCCCCAGTTCCAGACCCAGCAGCAGTTCATGTGGATGCTTTCTGCTGAATTGGTCCCATCTCGACCTTTACGCATTCCCTCCGTTCAAGATCATCAACAGGGTCATTCAGAAGTTCGTCACGCACGAAGGGACACGGCTGACGCTGGTTGCTCCCCTTTGGCCTGCAAGAGAATGGTTCACAGAGGTACTTCAATGGCTGGTCGACGTTCCCAGGACTCTCCCTCTAAGAGTGGACCTTCTACGTCAACCTCATGTAGACAAGGTACACCCAAACCTCCACGCTCTTCGTCTGACTGCCTTCAGACTGTCGAAAGATTCGCTAGAGCTAGAGGCTTTTCGAAGGAGGCAGCCAGAGCGATTGCCAGAGCAAGGAGGGTATCCACTCGTAGAGTCTACCAATCCAAGTGGGAAGTCTTCCGAAGCTGGTGTAGAGCCAATGCAGTTTCCTCTACCAATACCTCTGTAACCCAAATAGCTGACTTCCTTTTACATCTAAGGAATGAGAGATCCCTTTCGGCTCCTACGATTAAAGGGTACAGGAGTATGTTGGCCTCAGTTCTCCGCCACAGAGGTTTGGACCTTTCTTCCAACAAGGACCTTCAAGACATTCTCAAGTCTTTCGAGACTTCTAAAGAACGTCGGTTATCCACTCCAGGCTGGAATCTAGACGTAGTCTTAAGGTTCCTTATGTCCCCTAGGTTCGAACCTCTCCAGTCAGCTTCCTTCAAGGACCTTACCCTCAAGACTCTTTTCCTCGTCTGCCTTGCAACAGCTAAAAGAGTTAGTGAGGTTCACGCCTTCAGCAAGAACATTGGGTTCACATCCGAATCTGCAACATGTTCTTTACAGCTCGGATTCTTAGCTAAGAATGAACTTCCTTCACGTCCTTGGCCTAGATCGTTTGAAATCCCTAGCCTTTCCAACATGGTGGGTAACGAGCTAGAAAGAGTTCTTTGCCCTGTCAGAGCTCTGAAATATTATCTTAATAGGTCAAAACCTATACGAGGACAGTCAGAAGCCTTATGGTGTGCAATCAAGAAACCTTCGATGCCCATGTCCAAAAACGGAGTTTCGTATTACTTAAGGTTTCTGATTAGAGAAGCCCATTCTCTAATGAAGGATGAAGACCTTGCTTTGCTGAAGGTAAGGACCCACGAAGTGAGAGCTGTAGCCACTTCGATGGCCTTTAATAAGAACCGTTCTCTGCAGAGCATTATGGATGCAACTTATTGGAGGAGCAAGTCAGTGTTTGCATCGTTTTATCTTAAAGATGTCCAGTCTCTTTACGAGAACTGCTACACCCTGGGACCATTCGTAGCAGCGAGTGCAGTAGTAGGTGAGGGCTCAGCCACTACATTCCCTTAATCCCATAACCTTTTTAACCTTTCTCTTGAATATTTTTATTGTTGTTTTTGGGTTGTTACGGTAGGCTAAGAAGCCTTCCGCATCCTTTTTGATTTGGCGGGTGGTCAATTTGTTCTTGAGAAGCGCCTAGGTTAAAGGTTGTGTAGAGGTCCTTTAGTATGGGTTGCAGCCCTGTATACTTTAGCACCTTTGAGTTGATTCAGCCTTCCAAGAGGAACGCTGCGCTCAGTAAGGAAGACGATCTTATTAAAGGCAGAGTAACGGTTCAAGTCGACTTCCTTACCAGGTACTTATTATTTCATTGTTATTGTGGATAACTGATTATATGAAATACGGGATACTTAGCTATCCTTTAGTCTTGTACACTGGTTTTCACCCACCCCCCTGGGTGTGAATCAGCTACATGATTATCGGGTAAGTTTAATATTGAAAAATGTTATTTTCATTAGTAAAATAAATTTTTGAATATACTTACCCGATAATCATGATTTAATTGACCCACCCTTCCTCCCCATAGAGAACCAGTGGGCCGAGGAAAAAGTGAGGTGGCGTCAACAACAAGTACTGTAGTACCTGGCCACAGGTGGCGCTGGTGAGTACACCCCCTTCTAGTATAGTGATAGCTGGCGTATCCCTCCCGTAGAATTCTGTCGGGCAACGGAGTTGACAGCTACATGATTATCGGGTAAGTATATTCAAAAATTTATTTTACTAATGAAAATAACATTTTATTTCATGATTATAGGCTCTTGGTTCATAGGGATTTTCTTGTCTTCCTCTACTCCAGTTTGCTTTTATGTGCGTAAAGCACACGTAATCTTGTTTGAAATTCTGCCCGATAACCAAAACTAACAAAGAAAATATTCTATAAAACTATGGTTCATATATCTATGAAACTTTAAAACATAAATTTCATTTATTCTCCAAATAGACCACTTTTTATTTGCCTTTTATTATATTTAATCTTTGTGCTTAGAGTAATTTATAGGATATAATTTTTTTTATTATATTTGTTCATTCAGATATCCATTACTATAATTCAGTTTCTTTTGTTCCTCTGCACATACAAACCTTTTTTTTACTTTATTTAGGCAGTCTTCAGCAAGGATGGAATGACAGTAAAATTGTTAATGAAGTAGTTAATGACACAGACTTCCCTTTTATCTTTAGCCATAGCAAGTACAGGACTGTACAGATGAACTGTTGCATTCTATCCAAAGGTGTTTAATCTTTTGTTCATACTTTTTAGTTTGAATGGTTTATGTTGGCTTCATGTTAATAATGAAGAAAATCAGTAATTCATACCCTCGGTTCTTTTTTTTTCCGAGCGTGATTGTTCGCAGTTACTCCCATGTGTCCAGTGTATACCGTGGCCTTCTGTTAAAGGGAGGGCATATTCTATGAGGAAGGAGGAAGGTTAAGTTTCATTTAGCATCCTCCTTAGCAATGCCCAGACAATGCCGAAGAGGCTGTATAGTACTTTGCTCCCCTCATTGAGTTTGCTGATTGCTGAATTTCTGGATATATATACTCCACTAGCTTGGTCCCGGTGAGTATGCTTCAGGAGCAGTGAGAACTCAGATCTACATCAGTGTGTTTTTTCAGGGTTGGTGGAGTGAGGTGATTGCTGCACAATAGCATGTGCTGGAACCACCAACCACCTATTAAATACAGCTGATGACGAGTTTAAGCTAAGGAAGAATAGGTAGACCCTATTTTTTATTTATACAGGAGCTATTAGCAAATGTTACTTCACCCCCCCTTGTGTTCCCAGTGAAATCAGTGGTGAGCCCAGTTCCAGTGATTATTCCCATAATGTGTCAGAAGCAGATAAAAGCTTTTGCTTCAAAGTCCCAGTGCCAAAGCCAGTAATGGGCGTGAGGACGCTCTGGATCCAATTACACATATGCTTGTCGGCACAGGACTGCCCACGAGTGCTGTGCTTGCTATAATGGTGTCTGTGGCGCCTATTATGCTTTTGCCAGTAACCTCAGTCCCTGTTACCGGTGCCTTCGAACAAAGAATTCACAGAATTCTAGGAAAGCCAGTTGAAAGACTCCACCACTTTTAGGGGGAGGTGGATGGCTCCTGGTAGGTCTCCAGTCTAAGCGCCACTGTCTCGTGGATTTGAAATGGGGCATTTGGCTTAACTACCCTGGTTCCAGGCTGGCTAGAGATTTACGGCCCCATGTGAGGCCAGCTTGCTTTCCGTTGGCCAGCATGCCCTCCTTCACCTTTTCTACCTTTTCTCTGTTTAGGATACTTTGATATCCCAAATTGAGAAGATGGCACCTCGAGAGGACTTTTTTCAGCAGGCAGCCACTAGTTGGTGGCTGAGGTGATATGGCCTTGGGCTCATGAACATATGGCCTTGGGGGATGAAGGAGTTTTGAAGTACCAGATAATCTTCTTAGACTTTTCTTTAAGGGAGTATACCCACAAGTCCAACACTTTTGGTCTTAAGTCCTTGTGGTGGCTGCTAAAGTAGTTGTGTTGCCAGCATAGCTCCCATGCTATACAGAAACAATCTTGTAGTAACATGTTTGAAATAGGTCTTGAAGAAAGGTAGGTTGACTGGCTTTTCTGCTTCTTCTCCCCTTTACCTTCTCTGGAGATAAAGCAGTCGCACCCTTACACTCTGGATCTGACAGTGATGTTAGTAAACTGCATTTCTGAGCACCATTCCTATTAGACAAGATCTGTAAGAAGTAGTTCTCCTCCTCCTCCCATAATGAGAGGGAGGATGGTGAAATGAAGTATATCACATTGGTTATCATGTGCCAGGTACAGTACATTATTTCATTTCAGACTGCATCTCACCTGTTGGAGGAAAAATTTCTTTATTGACCTATCGAGTATCAGGTACATAAGTACTAGCCAGGCCTTATTAGCCAGGTCCTCCCTATAATGCTGATTGTAGGTTGCTGAAGTCATCTCCTGTCTCCCACACGCGAACAGGGAAGAAAAAGAACTAATCAGTTTGGTTCTAGGGGGACTCCCATTCCACCAGCAAGAGGGTATTCTTATTTTAAAGGACGAATGTTTTTTATGTGTATAGGAACAAATAGCAGAATTTAAAAGTAACCTGCAGTTTTTCATGCTATATAAACCCGAGTCCTTTTCAAGTTAAACTTCCTACCTCAACTACCCCTCTGAGTCATCAGCTGAAGGTTAAAAGCAAAGTCTTCGACAGGAGAGTGGGAAGGGCTACTCGCCCATGCTCACCACGTGTTAACTACCTTGTTAACAATTTTAACAGCCATTCTAGCTCTGCTGACCCTATTTTAAATATCTCAGAGTTGTACAGCTAGGGAAAATACAAATTACAATACTGTATATTTAAGATTTATAATTTTTTGGCCGTCATCATTGTCTCTTAAATTACAGGAACTGGTTGCACATTCAAGAAAATTGTAATCTGACAAGCAGTGACACATACAAACAAGACTTCTGTGCCATTGCAGATGGAATATCAATGAGATGGTCAGAGGGTATTAAAAGCCCTAGTATTAATAGCACAAGTATGAACAACACAGGGATGAACAACGCAAGTTTTGACAGCACTTCAGTAAATGATACCGAGGATCTGGCAGTTCCATCTCTGTTCAGTGATATCGAAAATAACACACTATTGTGCATTGAAAATTATGCAGATACAGGCGCTACTAAAACGGTCTTATGGATTGGCTTACTAGTTCTGACTACAGTCATCATTTTGCTAGAACTCAATTTTTTGTTCAGGGTAAGTGAAGTACATTGATAATTCTCAATACTCTCTTAGTTATATGGCAATATATCATTTTTGTCTGTAGATTAATTCCTACGTTGTTCCTGCACTAACAAACCTTACGCTATTTATCTTTCGACAGAGCTGGAAGGTTAGCCAATAAGACTTTAATGTGAGGTGGCAACCCTACCTAACTCCTATTCATGATCTCACTTCAGCGTTTCATCCAATGTTACCTTTCTTCATCTTCTGTTGTAATAACAGATCCATCTCTTTTTTTATGGGTATATACTTCTTCTTCTTTGCTCCAATAGAGATTTCATTAATAATTCTGTAGCAATTCTTACACCATACCCACTCCCTGAATTCATAGCTTAGCCTCATTTGCTTTCCTGTCTAAATATTCTCTCCATTCATTCCTCTCTCTTCTTTTGACTTTACTATTAACACTGGGATACTTAGCATACTCTACCTTGTAATTTTTATTACTTCCTAATTATAACAGCAAAGGTTTGGAATATTTTAAAGAGGTTGATGATCAGCCATACAGATATAGGGGCCGACTATACTTTGTAACATTCTCTACCTCCATAATGTACAGTATATGATTAAGGGTAATGTCCTGCACGTCCTCAGGTGGAACTGTTACTTTTGTCGTTTAATTTACTATTTATTGATATAGGCAGTGATTTCTTTTATCATAACAATTATAGTAATCATAAAAGCTAATTAGCGGTTGTCATATAGTAGAAAATTATATAGACGTTCAATCTGTACTTGTCTATGTTATTCGGTTTTTATAAAGTTATCAGATATGCAGAAAATCTTCAACTTATAAACTTAATAGGTTTGAAAAAGCACTTTGTAAGTCAAATTGAGTACAAGTTGAATTTTGTTAAATTTTGGCCTAGGGAAGGCTTCACCTAACTCATTCCATTGATTTTCAGCTACAAAAATCAACAAAACTATTCCCATTTCATCTTGCAAATGTTGTCTTGCTTATTTCGTTAAATGATATAATAGTTTTACTATAGTCCATTTCTTTTAACTTGTCATATTTGCACCTACTCACAGCGGTGCCCTTTTAGCTCGGAAATATTTCCTGATCGCTGATTGGTTGGACAAGATAATTCTAACCAATCAGCGACCAGGAAACTTTTCCGAGCTAAAAGGGCACTGTTGCGAGTCTGTGTAAATATGACTCGCTGAAAGAAATGGACCATAGTGTTTCGTTATGAACTTTTGATACAGTATCTGAAATTTATTATTCCAGTTGGATTTGTATTTGTATCTCCTTGTTTATAAGTTGAGCGCCTTCTGTACTAATACTGTATATGGGTTATTAGTCTTTACATATGATTATATAAAATCTACAGCTTTATCCCCATAGTTTGTTATTGGATTACTTGTTTTGGGAAATTTCACGAAGCCTTTTGTGCATCCTTAGAGTGTCAGCAGATCCTTAACCCTTTTACCCCCAGGCTCTTTGGAAATTTCCAACCCTTAACCCCCAGGGTGTTATTTTTTCCCCAGCACATTTTGCAGTATATTTGTTTTAAATTGCTCTAACAGCCTTAATTTTTGTCATAGAGAGGTCAGGTTGGTCTCAATCTCTTGGAAAATGCCTGAATTTTCTCAAAAAATTATCAAAAATAGGGGAAAAAAAATTTATGGCATTTTTTTGCGAGGACGTATCGGTACGTCCATGGGGGTAAAGGGATGGGTTTTGTGAAACGTACCAGTACGTCCTTTGGGGGTAAAAGGGTTAATAATTGTGGGTGGTTATGCTTCTAGGTAAATGGGAAAGCAGAATTTGATTGTAATCCATTGATTTTTACACACTTATTGGCTTAAAAAAAGTAAAAACAGTATTTAAAACTGTTTTGTTCACTAATGAAATAAAGCCTATGCATAATTACAATTAGATTGCTATGAAACCTGAATATATTGAAGATTCGGTTTTCAAAGTGTCTTGCAATGGATGATTTAACAATTACATTTTTCTTTCAGTTAAAAAAGGACTTCCTACAACGAGATCACTTTTTGCAAGGCATCAGGATACTTTTTGTCCTAATTTTATTGATCCCTCACGATGGATGCGAGTACAAATACCTCATTTTGAAGGTAAGTAGTTTCATTGTAATATATATATAGTCTAATGTTTTGTAATAAGATCTTTAATGTTATCTTATGCATAATTTAGTGTGACTGATGATATTAGGTAAATATACATGATTGAATTTTAATTAAGACTAGTACACTAAATTCATGAATTCTTAAGCCCTGTCCACACGATTGAGCAGGCTCAAAGGGCAAACAGTGATACCAAACCTCAAAAGATAGTGAGAATAACGGTTGATGACGTCAGAAGCGGGAAAAAGACAGGCAGGGATCTGGCAACAAACAGTGCTGCCAGATTTTTGTCAGTGGTTTTCCCGCTTCTTGACGTCATCAACCCTCATTCTCACTATCTAATATTGTCTGGTATCACTGTTTGCCTGTCAAGCAAGCTTGATCGTGTGGACATGGCTTTAGACATCCATAGACTTGTCTTTTGTAGTGTGATAGTTCATTAATGGCGGAGAGAAATACTTGGCCATTTCCTGATATACTTATATGCTTTCAAGAAAATAATTTAATTAGTGACCAGTTAAATACAGTATTATTATTGCGTAAATGAATGAGAAAATAACAACTATTAGAACTGGTTCATGAATTTTTATTTGGTTTTACTCGGCAGCTAACATGGAGGAGGAAGGGTATGAAGGTGAGAATTTGTGTTTAGATTTAGACGGTGTCAAGTTAGCACTTACACTTGATTGCTAGTTCTATTATTATTACTAGCTAAGCTACAACTCTAGTTGGAAAAGCAAGATGCTAGAAGCCCAAGGGCTCCAACAGGGTAAAATAGCCCAGTGAGAAAAAGAAATAAGGAAATAAATAAAAGATATAAGAAGTAATGAACAATTAAAATAAAATGTTTTAAAAACATCAGCAACATTAAAACAGATATTTCATAAATAAACTACAGTATAAAAGGACTTATGTCATAGGCAAGTATGGAAATAATAGATTTTAGTTTAAAAACTATGTTTTTGTTTTGAGCTTTTTACCTTGCAACGTACTTCAATTAACCACATCATCGCATTATGCCTAAACTCCCCGTGAAATTGGAATAAATCAAACCAATAGTTTATCCATATGATTCATCAGAAAAGAAATGGAGAAGTCGTTCAGCAAGTTTATTTAATGGTCATACAGAGATTGGCCCATGGGTTTTTAGTAGGCATATTTCACAAGAGAGCTCCTAAATACACTATGCAATAACCATACGACACATATTTTGCTAATGTAGTTTTCAGAAGACAGAATTGGGTGTTGGTCCAAAAACCTATCTTGCATTTTATCAGAATCTGAAAATTTGTATTTAAGATTTTAATAAGCATAGGTTTAAAAGATAACATTTAAGAATCTATTTATTGTAGATTTTTATCTCGTTAATGTTTTTATCGTTAAGATTTTTTAATATTTTTTTATCTCCCAATGTTTTTATCGTTAAGATTTTTTATATTTTTTTATCTCCCAAATTTATTCAGCCCACCTCTGTAGGAGGCAAATTGTATCATTGGGGTTGTAAATCTCCATCCCTTTAATCTAATAATGATGTTTTAAGACTTTAATGGTCTTGAGAATAAGTTTATTAGGTGAAATCTAAATGTCTATGATAGATTTATTTTTCTAGGTTACTTTTAGTCAATTAGATTTAATATAACTTACATTTGTTCCGTAACTGAAATACAAACCACGCTATTTAATGAGTAATTACTTTCGGCGTAGTTGAAATGACGAGCCATTAGAATTTTAACAAGGGTTTACTACTCCACCGCTAGTTAGCGGGGGGTAGAGAGGGTAGCTTGCTAACCCCCCCCCCCCCCCCCCACACACACACACACACACACACACACACACACACACACACACACACACACACACACACACACCTGTGCTGATCTCACTTTGCTCTCGGCTCGGGTGCTAGACGGACGTGTCCGCTGTCACCCTCGCCTTCTCTGACAGCCATTACTAATCTTTTGTTTGCGTTTTCTTTGACAGTGTTTGTGAAGTTGGCCTCTGCGATGCGTAAGTGTCCTGGTTTACCTGACCGCCCTTGTGGTACCTATATGTCGGCGGTCGAAACGGAACCCCATACCTTGTGTCCTTACTGTAGGGGCCAACGGTGTGATAAGAGTAACGTATGTGGTGAGTGCAGGGAGTGGTCTACCTCCCAGTGGGAGAGGTTATCCCGGCGCCGGAAGGAGTAGTCCAGGCGGGATATTTCTCCTTCGAAGATTTCTTTGAAAGGAGAAAATCCCAAGGGCTCTTCTTCCGTGCCCCAAACCTCCTCCGAAGCTCCCACTCGATCGGTTTCTTCCAAGAAGCTGTCAAGTGGTAGCGTAGGCCGCAGTTCTGTTGACCGATCTCGGGGTTTGGGAGAGGGAGTTGCCTCCCATAGCAAGGCAGCTCCTTTAAATTTAAATGTCAATGTAACTAATAATGATTTGTTGCAGCTTTGGGCTTCCTTGGGGCTTGAGGGTTCGCCCTCCAAGGAAGCCTTGTTTGACATGATCAAATTGGGAGCAGCTGTCAAACAATCGCCGACTTTAGCAGAGGTTGATCCTCTGTCTATCGTCGACGTTGTTGGCAGAGGCTTCTGATGAGTTGTATCAAACCTCTGCTCCTGATGTTGCTGATGTAGCTGAAGGCTTAGTTCCCCCCTCCGAACATCCTTCGAGGGAGGAACTAAGTCCAACGGTCTCTCCTGCCTGTGATTCTCTCCCTCGGGGGAGTTCACTAACAGAGACTCCTCTTCAGAGGACTGCTGGTCAGCCTGCTGACCCCACGGCCCCCAGAGGGCATATAAGGAGTAAAGCCCGCCTTCCTCTTCGCCCTAGAGGACTTCCTTCATCTCACAAGGGTGTTAGGAGGCGCCTCTTCGGTTCGTCATCACCGCAGTCCGCCGCAGAGGAACCTCGCCGTCATTCGCCGACCCTTCCAGCTACATCCCTGGACCTCTCCGCAGATCATTCGCGATCTCCTTCGGTGGAAGGTCGTCCTTGCAAAGGACACGCCGACCTTCCACCTGCCAGACTTACTGACCTGCCGTCGCCGTTCCTGGCCGCTGATGGGCTGTGGGCGCCCACGAACCCTGTTTTTAAACGGGCATCGGTTCCTTCGGGGCACAAGGGACTTTCACACATTGTGTCTAAGTCCCTTACGCACCAGGTATCCCCTGCGCGCCAGCGCGCAATTACGCGCAATTACGCGCAAGCGCTCTCCAGCTACTGTTCCTGTTATAGCGCGCCAGCGCTCACCTGCGCGTCAACGCTCACCTGTGCGCCAACGCTCACCTGTTCGCCAGCGTGCCACTGCGCGCCCTCATCCTGATGCGCGCCCACGTTCTCCTGCGCGCCAGCGCTCTCCTACGTGCCAGCGCTCTCCTACGCGCCAGCACTCGCCTGCGCGCCAACAATCTCCTGCGCGCCCACGATCTAATGATCTGGGCACAAAGGGGAAGATAATGTCTTCCCCTGCTCGCCAGCGCTCTCCAATGCGCCATCAAACGCATCCTTCACCTACGCGCCATTGCGCGCAGTCTCCAATGCGCACCCACGCGCGCCCTCCTGTTGTTCCTGATGTGTGCCCTCATGTGCGCCCGCACGCAAGGGATATATCTCCTGCGCGCGCGAACAATCACTTGCTGCGCGCCCTCTGCTATCACCAGGACGTGCCCCTGCGCGCCCTCTGCTATCACTAGGACGTGCCATCGATCGCCCGCCCGCCCGCCATTGCCTGCGCGCCAGCGCTCGCCCACCCGTCATTGTCTGCGCGCCAGCGCTCGCCCGCGCGCCCTCGCCATCGCCCGCGCGCCCTCGCCATCGCCCGCGCGCCCTCGCCCGCGCGCCCTCGCCATCGCCCACGCGCGAACAATCGCCCGCACGCGATCCAGGCAAAATTCCAGCGCGATCCCACGCGCAAGGCTGCAGGACGACGCGCGGCCAGGTCATCGTCATCGCGTTCTCCCCCCTGCAAGCGCAGAACAGCGCGCTCGCCGGAGGGAGGGAGGACTCCGGATAGGTCCAGGAACTTTATTTCTTCTTTTCAGGCAGACCCTACTTTGGTAACTCCTCCTAGGGATCGAACGATCTCCTTCCCTCCAGAGGGAGTATCTGACAGCGCAGCTGTCAGTCAGCAGCCATGGTTTGGGACCCTTGTCAGAGCGGTCGTGCAGGCTTTTAAGCCTGTTCTCTCTGAGCTGGGCCACAAATCAGTGGCAGTTTCAAATCCCCTGAAGAGGAAGAGAGGAGTAGCTGACGTGGTGACTTCTGTAAGGGCGAAGATGACTCCTCAGAAGTCTTTGAGGAAGGCCTCCTCCCCCCCCAGACTTTCTCTCCCTCTCCTTCGGACGAAGATTTCCCGTCCTTAGGAGAGTCACGTGAGGTGAGGCGTTCCCCCGTCGCACCAATGAGGGAAACCCCACCTCGCGCAGAGAAGTCTTCTCGGGTAGGGGTAGAGAAGAGCCTCCCACCATCACTGTTGGAGTCCTGTATCCCTCCCAGGAGGGAGTCAAAGGACTCCAAGACTATTCCGAAGTTGTCTTCAAGGATTAGACCAGAGCCAGCCAAGCCCTCGGAGAATGTCCACGAGTCCCCCCAAGAAGAGCCTTTGGGGACAGGAGACTTCGCTGCCAGCCCTTCAGGAGGAGAGCTACAGGAGTCAGAGCATGCGTTCAGGCAGGTTCTGACCCTTATGAGGAATCTCAATGGGTTCGCGGACCCAGAGATTCCTCCTCGTGAGGACAAGGACACAGTCTTGGACCGAGTCTTTGGTACTCATAAACCCTCTAGGGTCAGCGCGGCTTTGCCCTGGTCCCAAGGGGTTAAGAGTGCCAGAGATAAGTTCGAGGGCCAGCTCTCCGAGCTTGCCTCCTCCAGCTGTTCCAGCGCTGGTAACAAACTCCTCCCACCTCCTCGTATCCATCAGAGGAGGTACTTCGACATCATGGAGGGGACTTGTTTAGCTCTTCCCTTACACCATTCTTTGGAAGAGCTTACCAGGGGAGTCCTTCTAGAGAGAGACTCCAGCCGGCAAGTGTCTTTCTCAGCTACGGAGATCCTTATCCAGGAGAAGGTGGCGAAGTGTGCCATGCAGGCAACTTCGTGGCTGGACATCTGGCTAGGGTCTCTGGGCATCTTGTTACTGAGGACTTGTCCAAGGAGAGTACCAGGAGTGCCATGGAGACCTTTCTACTTTCAGGCATTCGTACCATTGAGTTTCTAGCCCACCAAGTCTCGAACTTGTGGGCTAATACCATCTTGAAGCGTCGAGATGCGGTGTCTTAGAGATTCCACCAGAAGGTCCCCAGCACCGAGATCAGCAGGCTCAGACATTCCTCCATCTTGGGGAGGAATCTGTTTGAGCCTAAGGACGTGGAGCAGGCGGCTGAGAGGTGGAGGAAGTCCAACCAGGACTCTCTCCTACATAGGGCTTTAACATCAAAGCCCTATAAACCTCCAGCAACCCAACAACCACGCCCTACCAAGACCACGAAACCGGCAGCGGCAGCGAAGACAACGGTGTCAAAGCCCTTTCCTGTCAAGGACAAGAAAGGCAAAAAGTCCTCCAGGGGAGGGAAAAATCCTAGAGGGAGTGGCCGAGGTTGTAAACGCTAGGATTGGCAGTCCCCCTGCATGTCCACCAGTGGGGGGATGCCTACAAACTTGCGCAAGCAGGTGGCAGCAACTCGGGGCCGATTCCTGGACGATTTCCGTAATCAGTCAAGGATATCGTGTCCCGTTCATAACATCTCTACCTCCTCTGACAGCGAATCCAGTGTCGTTGAGCTCCCTTGCTATGGGATCGGCAAGGGGGCAAGCCCTTCGGGCAGAAGTTAATACTTTGTTGAAGAAGGGCGCTCTCCAAGAGGTCGTCGACGGGTCCCCAGGCTTCTTCAGTCGACTCTTTCTTGTAAAGAAGGCGTCTGGAGGCTGGAGACCAGTCATCGACCTCTCAGCTCTGAACAGGTTTGTCAAGCAGACCCCGTTCAGCATGGAGACGGCAGACACGGTCAGACTTGCAGTGATACCGCAAGACTTCATGTGTACACTGGATCTGAAGGACGTGTACTTCCAGATCCCAGTCCATCCGTCTTCAAGGAAGTACTTAAGATTCAGCCTAGACAACAAGATCTACCAGTTCAAGGTGCTGTGTTTTGGTCTCTCCACAACACCTCAGGTTTTCACCAGTGTGTTCACCCTAATATCGTCGTGGGCACACTGGATCGGCATCCGTCTCCTCCGTTATCTGGACGACTGGCTGATCCTAGCAGACTCTGAGTCAGCCCTTCTTCGACACCGAGACAAACTTCTTGGACTTTGCCAAGATCTGGGGATTATGGTAAATCTCGAGAAGTCTTCTCTGCTTCCTACTCAAAGACTGGTATATCTAGGCATGATCATAGACACCAATCTCCACAAAGCCTTCCCATCAGACGACAGGATAGCAAGGCTGAGGAGGGTCGCGAGTCCTTTCCTCAGACGAGAAGAACTCCCAGCCCAATCGTGGTTACGTCTCCTCGGTCACCTCTCATCCTTGGCACGTCTAGTTCCCAACGGTTGCCTCAGAATGAGATCTCTGCAATGGCGACTCAAGTCCCGGTGGAATCAAGGACACTATTCCCCGGACATCATGATCCCTATGGGTCCTGCGGAACGGACGGATCTTCAGTGGTGGGTGACAGACGAGAACCTACGAAGGGGAGTGGATCTTCTCGTCCTCGCCCTGGATTTGATGCTGTTTTCGGACGCCTCTAAGAAAGGGTGGGGCGCCCACGTTCTGCACCACAGGACCTCAGGCCTGTGGTCAGAATCA
This sequence comes from Palaemon carinicauda, assembly GCF_036898095.1. Lineage (NCBI taxonomy): Eukaryota > Metazoa > Arthropoda > Malacostraca > Decapoda > Palaemonidae > Palaemon > Palaemon carinicauda. The sequence continues at coordinate 84,282,045 of NC_090755.1, forward strand.
GAAAAGTTCCTTCAAACAAATCTGCTAGAAATGAAGGCCGTATTCCTGGCCCTTCAACAGTTCCAACAATACCTGGCGGGTCACTCTGTGGTGGTGATGAGCGATAACACCACAGTAGTGGCTTACATCGACAAGCAGGGAGGTACCTTTTCAGAGCAGCTATCCCATCTCGCAGTAGAGATACTGAGATGGACCGAAGTCCACTCGATTCCACTATCGGCTCGCTTCATTCCAGGCAAGAGGAATGTGCTCGCCGACAGTCTGAGCAGAGCATCTCAGATAGTGAGTACCGAGTGGTCTTTGTATCATCTAGTAGCCAACAAAGTCCTGACTTTGTGGGGTTCCCCGACTGTGGATCTGTTCGCTACAGCGCTGAACTTCAAGCTCCCGCTGTACTGCTCCCCAGTCCCGGATCCCAAGGCACTCTGGCAAGATGCCTTCCAACAACGGTGGGACAACATCGACGTATACGCCTTTCCCCCATTCTGTCTGATGAGGAGGGTACTCAACAAGCCCAGAATATCGGTCAATCTCTCGATGACCCTTATAGCTCCGCTATGGCATCACGCGAAATGGTTTCCAGACCTTCTGCAACTCCTAACGGAACTTCTGAGAGAACTCCCTCCACGACACGAGCTACTCAAACAACCAAACGCCAACATCTTTCACAAAGCCGTAGCTTCGCTTCGACTTCACGCCTGGAGACTATCCAGCATCTCGTCGCAGAGAGAGGATTTTCGCAACAGGTTGCGAACAGGATGTCTGAACACCTGCGAAGGTCATCCGCAGCGGTCTACCAGGCAAAGTGGAGAGTTTTCTGTGGTTGGTGTCGTGGAAGGGGTATCTCTCCACTCGATGCCACTATTCCAGCAATAGCGGAGTTCTTCGTGTATTTGCGAGAAGAAATGCGCCTTTCAGTCTCGGCAGTGAAAGGCTATCGCTCGGCCTTAAGTCTAGCCTTCAGGCTCAAAGGAGTGGACATTTCTTCTTCGCTGGAACTTTCCCTACTCATACGAAGACTTGGTAGACGGTGTTCCTACTAGCTTTGGCCTTGGCCAAGCGAGTCAGTGAACTTCATGGTCTCTCGTATGACATCGCCCATTCAAGGGGATGGGGGGAGGTAATGTTCAGATTCGTCCCTGAGTTTGTTGCTAAGACTCAGAATCCGGAAGTGCCGGACCCTCGGTTCGACTCTTTCCAGATTTCGAGTCTTCGTTCTGTAACAGATGACCCAGACCATCTCCTACTGTACCCGGTAAGGAGTCCGAGGCTATATCTCAAAAGAACGGCTGCAGTTCGTCCCCAAGTGCAGGCATTGTTTGTGAGCACGGAGGACAAAGAGGAGGGTTACCAAGAATACTATCTGAGCATGGATTCGCAAGGTAATCCATCTGTCCCTGAATCCTGACCCTCCTCCGTCACGTCGCCCTAGAGCACATGATGTCAGGGGCGTAACTACGTCCCTGGCCTTCAAAAAGAACTTCTCAGTGACGCAGGTTCTACAAGCAGTGGTGTGGAAGCATCAGACAACCTTCACAGCCCACTACCTGCAAGACGTGACCCACAGGAGGCTCGATACGTTCTCTATCGGCCCTGTGGTGGCTGCACAACAGCTGGTTTAAACCTCGGGCTCCTTAATGAACGAGTAGCAGAAGGTTGAGGGCATTGTTACCCGGTTTTAGTCTGCATGAATGAAAAGGTTTGTCTGGCCCTTATTCTTTTCTTCATCCTTCCCTCTCTTGGGGAAAGCAGCATCCTGGGTTCTCTGGACAGCTGACCTCAAACCACTGCAGGTAAACCATGTCTCCTTGTGTTCCTAGTATTAAGCTAATACTGTCACGTCCCCATACCTTGACAAGGTGGTATTGGGAGTCCTAGCCTAAAGTTTCCATCTAATGGACTTCAGGTCAACTTCCTAGGACGAGTCACTCTTCAAAACCTTCACACACAGCTTACTTAGGCCGCAGCCCTTGCACAGCAAGGTGCTAACGAGGTGCAGGGACTCCTTATTGTTGAGTGCTGACACACTCAGATACTGAGTCCCCGGGCATAGCCAAAAGCCAGTACTGGCCGGGACTTACCACCCTTCCTAAGGGTTGAGTCACCCATATTAAATAGCGTGGTTTGTGTTTCAGTTACGGAACAAATAACAAATTCGTAGGTAATTTGTATTTTTCCTAACTATACAAACCTTAGCTATTTAATCAAACTTGCCCGCCAGCCCTATCCACCGTGAAGTTGTACCTCTAAGTAAAATGAGCTCAGCACAGGTGTGTGTGAGGGGGGGTAGCAAGCTACCCTCCCTACCCCCCGCTAACTAGCGGTGGGGTAGTAAACCCTCGTTAAATTTCTAATGGCTCGTTATTTCAGCTACGCCGAAAGTAATTACCCATATCAAATAGCTAAGGTTTGTATAGTTAGGAAAAATACAAATTACCTACGAATTTGTCATATACAGTACTGTATATATATATTTGGGGCAGCTCTTCAAGAGTCAAGTTTGACTCCTAGGGCTGATTAATTTCCTCCCCCCCCCTTTTTTTTTTTTTTTTTTTTTTTTTTTTAATAATTTTTGTTTGTATTCCTTCAACATTGTAATCAACCTATGACTTGTTTTCAAAAATTAAGCATTTTTGAGATTTTAAAGGTGAAATACTCCAATTTCAATGTATAATTTAAATATTGATGACAAAATTTTAGTAACAAAATCCATTAATACGGGATGACAACTGTGTACGTGTGTATGTTGAATTGTAGAATATTATATTGAATTACCTGTGAGAAAATTATGGGTTAAATAATTGTTTGAGTGTGTATACAGTTCTGTGATTATTGTCAGAATAATCCTGTACTCTTTCTATTAAAAAGAAAGGAAAGATTATCTTCCATTTTAAAAATGAATACTGTATCAGAATTTAAATTTGTTCAATGTCTTGCTCATCAGTTGGATAATAAACTTGAAGTTAGAATAAATAACCCTTCACAGAATAGAAATAGATGGTAACCATGTACATTTAAATGGTTTGACTATTTAGCAATGAAGAAACTATATTTTAAACATTCAGTATATCATGGTAAAAAAAATTACCTGTTTAATGAATTAGCTTGGAATTGTCTTATCGGAAAAGACAGCTGTAACCTATTTTCATGAGAAGACAATCAGACTTTGTTACTCTCATAATGATCTTTAGTCAGAAGAGCCAAGATGACCAAGATCAGTTTAAAGCCTTAGCATTAAAATTCACACCTTCAGACAACTAAACCTTGATTGATATTCAAAGTATGAAGGTAAATGAAAGCTCACATGGCACGATTATAATTTCACATGAAAACTGGAATAATTGTTTCTCTAATAACTATTTTGTATCTTTTGCAGGTCATAAATTGGCAAAGTGGTATTATAGCACTCTTATTGACATGGTTACACCTTATCAATGCTCTGAATGAATTACCAGTTTTATCGGTGTTCATGCCAGTGACCGAGAGCTTCATCAAGAGTTTCTTTAAAGTAATTTTCTATATCATAATGATCGTTTTTGTTTTTGCCTTTACTTTTCATCTTCTTCTGAGAGATCAGAGTGCCTTTGCCACTGTACCTCAAGCTATGGTCAAAACCATTGTGTGGATGCTTGGAGATTTAGGATACGATGACACGTTTCTCAAAGAAGAGGAAGCACTTTATTATCCTATTATGGTAAATTCAATTTTCGTAGTCTTTGTAACTATACTCGGTGGTTTCATCGCAAATATGGTCATCACCCAGCCAGCCAACAAGCTGAACAACTTTCGAGATAAGGCATTATTCCACAGGGCTGCTAGTCGAACAAAACTCTTCCTCAAACTGGACATCTGTTTTCCATTCTTTCGCAAAAAGAGGACAGTCGGAAGTTTTGTCGACAATGAATCCAAGGCGATAAACTTCTTCATGAAGAGAATTGTTATGCTGGATAACAAAAATGAACTTATGCCTGAGACAGAAGTAAGTCCTCTTCAGTTACAGTTAGAAGAAAATAATAAACAATTCAATGCCATGCAGATTCAGTTTCAGGAACAGAAAGAAGAAATAAGAGAACTCAGACATCAGATTAATTTCTTGGTTAAGACTTTAATTGAACAAAAACAGTCATGAAAACTTTGTAATAATCCAATAACTGTAGGACATGTGTATACACTTAGATAATTTTCACCAGTTTTATATAATTTTAACCAATTGGTATTGTTCACAAACTATACAAATTTTGACTGCATAAGTAGTTAATACAATACAGTAAAGACAATTATATAAATTTAACACAAAATAGACAATAGTATATTAAGCACAGAGTTGAATATATACATACTCGTATATGCATTATGAAGAATTTTAATTTGTTCAAATATCTAGTAGTTTCTAAGGAGACAGTGATGTTTTCATCAAGTGTACAGTGCGTGTTAAGCCGAGGCATCATATAGCTATTTTTCTTCGTTCTTTTCATTTTGTAATTCAGATGAAAACTAGATTTTATCTCAATCCCTTTATTGTTACGATGGATCTGAAGGGCCTTCCTGTCCCAAGTGTTATAAATTGCTATTCTCATATTACCAGAATTGAGATTTTAAGTATTTGTTTTCATGATTGGTTTTGCAAGTTTTCCCTTTATGCCCTTTACAGGGTTTTAACTTTTGGTCTATTTGTATGTTTTTGATGTTTAATTGTCATAAGTGACTGTCATCAATTCTTCATTCATGCAATAAACAAGTTTCCTTCACAGTTACAGACCAGACGTCAGTCCATTAGTTAATGTAATATTGTCAGGTAGCTCTGCTTTTATTACTTACTAGGATTGAAATGGCATTTAGTGTTTGATCTATTTTAATCATGAACTACATTTGTATTTTTCTCGAATATATTTTTTTAATTCCCTATTCAATTACTACGCAAAATATGATTAACTTATATAATTTTCTGTCAGTGATTAGGAATTGACAGTTGTTCTTGAAGAGATTTTTTATTTTGCAAATGAAAAGTTGTATTTTTCATATTTTCATCAAGGAACTTTTTTTTTTCTTTAAATGTTATTACAATATCAGTTGTGTACATATAACTTAAAAGTCATTTATTTCATTTTACATAATTTAAGTAGCTTTGTTTTAAAATCATTTTCGGGTACTTGATGTATACCATAAACTAATGTACAGTACATGTTTCCTATATTTTCAGTGATTCTTACCCAATAGTCTTGTTTATTAATTTTCTACATGCTTTTGAAGTACAGTTTCAGCACAAATTAGAGAAAACAAGGTTTTAATATTGGATTTTATGACTAGCCCCAGTCTTGACTAAAATCACCATTATATGGTTGCACTTGGAGAAACTGCGTATGATTATAAAATCACTGCTTTTATCGTACAGCGGATATAATTTAGAGTTCTCAAACTGTTCCAACATCATTTGTTACTATGCAGCATACAAATCCTTGTCCTTTAATTAGGGTGATTGTTTTGACACAAGCTGGAATTGGTCTTTAAAGTTGGATAACGAGAGGTTATCAAACTGAGTAGCCCAGCATCCTCTTCAGTTGGAAAATACTTGCGTTTGTTTAGAACGGAAGTACAAAACACCTCTGTCAAAATTTTATATTTTCTTTTTCTTTCCAGGAAGTGAATAATAATTAAGATGGAATGGAAGCAAGAACTTTGTTTGCCAAGGGTAGGTTGGACACTTCAACCGTTTTGTGGCTAAACCAGCTATGGGTCCCCACTCCCTCTATGCTTCTTGTAGAGGGCATGTTTATTTGCAGGCATCCCCGTGTTTTGAGTGTCGGGTGGGGCCTCTGGTCCCGTCGTACACTCAGAAGGGGAAGAAGCGAGCATGACATTCATCGTAGTCGGACTGAATAACGCCCAAGAAGATGGCAGCGAAGTCGATCGCCAATGTTGTCTTCTTTAGGGCTGTGACTGCCACCAGTGCCCCTACACTTGTTCTCCGGGATCGGTTCCCCGGGGAATACTTTGCCGGTGTCAGGAGATTTTGGATCGACATCGGCTAGTTTTTCAGGTTTCACTGGCGTGTGGTGAATCTCTTATTTTTCCCACTCCATTCCATAGGCAGAAGGCCCTTTGCTCGAGACTGGCAGACTGCTGACGATTAATTCAAACCAAGGAAGTCTCTCCCCCAGTACTCCTGTGCATTTTTCTATGTCCTCAGTGATGCCAGGTGTGAAAGGGAGTGATGGTTCCCAGTGTTAGATAGTCCGGTCCCCTCACCCCATTAAAAAACAAAAAAAAAGGATGGCAAGTCTGGTATGGTTGCCCTCAGCCCAGCCAATAAGCTGTTACTTTTGGAAACTGTGTCCCCCGTGGCTGGTAATTCTAAAGGTAAGGGGAAGCCTGACCCAGTGACTGATTTGCACCCCTCCCTCTGTGTCTGTTACCCCAACATTTGTTCTAGGGGGTCAACGTACCTTTCCTACTTCCTCAGTGAAAGGGGTTGCGGGGCCTTGCGAGTGTACCTTCCCCCCTTGTGACAGTGTACCCAAGTGCATCCCATCTGGTTTCTCCACTCGGGGAAGCATCGTCGTCATGTTTCTTGGACTCCAACCTCTCTGCTTGGAGAGCCAGGAAGAAGAAGAAATGTGTTATCCTCCTCTGACTAGGACTCCAACTTATCTCACATGAAGAGAAATAGGTCAAAGAAATCTTGCAAGCCAGCTGAAGTAGCAGGGATAGAGATCCCAGCACCACCACCATTCTTTCGAGATGGGTGGACAGCACTCGTGTTATTCCCACGGAGCCGGATGTGCCATGGCCCGGGTCCCGGCTTCTGAGACAGAAGTGTACGACCCATAACACTTTCTGGTGCAAAAGTTGGAGGAATTCCTGCGACCTTCATCTCTGTTTCATCCAGGACGCTAGACGCCGCTGCTCCTTTTACCGTAGAGTCCTTAGAGTTGGTAGAAAGGATGACACCATTTGAGGCTGTAGTCTGGCGCATGCATGCCTTGGTTGGCCAAGAATGTCGAGAGTAGGCCCTTTGCCCCGACCCCCAAGAGGGGAAGTACTTGATACTTCTGTCTGGTCCCGTGCGAGGAGATGATGATGCTGGAGAAACTGGAAGAGTCAGGATGAGATGATGGAGATGGTGTTTGAGAAGCTGTAGAGGGTTGAGGTTCAGTTGCAGGCTTTACCTTTTAAAAGTACATATAAGGGTTTCTCTGCTGAGATCCTGTTCTTCAAACTTGCAAAACCTTCTGCCAAGGCCTTGGTCGGAAATTTCTTGGACTGTGGGATTGGAGTGTCCTCTTCTGCAATCATTTAGCTCTCCAACTCAACGAGGACCGGGGCAGACAATTCTTCTCTACAAGATGCCAGGAGCTCTGTGAAATCATTAGCATCCACCTCACAATCCAGCTGCTTACTCAGGTCAACAACCTTCTTGGTGACAGCCTCAACCGTCTCCTTAAAGCCAAGGAAATTGTTACCAAACTGGGGGCAAAGCTTCTTCCAGACACCATTCATGTTGGTTCGCTTCACCTCGTCCCAATCTAATGTAATGCTTGACATCTCGGATGTTGAAGGACTCCCAGTACATCTTGAGGGTCATGTCCTTCTCTGTTGACTCCAAAGCCATTGCCATTGTATTATGGAGGTAGTAGGTCATGAAGAAAGGTCATAGTAGGAACGTAGTGTTAGGTGGCAAGTAAACCACCTTTACATTCAGATGGAAGTCAGCTTAGTTGGCAGGGTGCCAGAAGGCATTGTTTCAGCCTGCAGTTGCCAGAAGCATTACCCCCAAGAAGAAAACTTGGTATCTCCTTGTCAACCTTATATCTTGGTGCATTCTTCTCCCTAGCTATGCCCATCCGGTCCAGCATACGCTTCCAAAATAAGCCTGTCTCATCCACAAAACCTACCCTCCCTATTAACCTCGCCCAACACATCAGGAAATTCACTTGCTGCTTCATTATCTGCTTCACATTGCACATTGTTATGCAGATTGGCAGGAGCTGTAGATCTTATAAACCACACTTTACTTCTCACAAAATCCTCACTTAACCCCCTTTTGATTTTTCAAGGTCTCACACAACCACTTGGCCTTTTCCTGGATCACTATAAGGCTTACTGGGATACACTGCCGATTCTGGTTGTCCAACCAGAGCACTAACAATCTCTCCATCTCAATCAAGAGACAATTGCGGTTTCGTAATAATAGTCAACATCTTAGTGGCAGATCATTTCACATGTTCAAGGATGTGATGTTTATCCTTGTTCATAGTCACCACCACAGAACGACATAGGCCTAACGCACAACCTATGTTCGTAGTGGTCTCCCCATTTTTCGTCTCGCTTCGCTTTCCACTTTAATTTCCATCGTAATGGCTTTCCTCTGCTTGAAGGTACTGCCATCAAAAGTCTCCCTTATGCTTTATAGGCATGATGCAAAATACAAAAAATACAAACAAGGCCATCACCAAAATCCCAAAATACTGAATTTTAATTGCATTACCCATCATTTTCCAAAATCTAGTGGACTCGAACCAAAATTATATAATGAGCAAACACAGGCTGCTAATTGTACATTTTTTGGTGGTGATTTTTAGAAACTATTTTTGGTTATTCATAAAATCCAATCAGAAAACCTATTTATTGATCTTGCAGTCAAAGCTGTGCTTCAGTGGCCTGCAGTAAACTAATATCTGTCAAGTATTGAACTATCAAATTTTACTAGAGATTTTTTTTTAATTTATTAACCAAAAAGGTTTGCTGAATTTTTACAAATATTTTAAAAAAGCAAATTGTTGAATTTTTCAAGAGCAAGTTATTGAATTTTAAAGGATCAAATTGTTGAATTTTTCAAGAGGAAATATTTTTACTTTAAGCATATAATGAATGGTTTTATTGAATCTATTTAAAGCTTGGAAGTTTGTTAAAATTGTTAAGAGGTGCTTACTAATTGTTGATTTTGTTTTGTTGGCATTATGCATGTTGAATTTGTCTATATGTTGAATTTGTCTATAATGTTTGTTTTATTTATAAAGAGGTGATAATGGTCATTGAATTTGTCTTGAGTAATTATTGAGTTTGTAAATGTATCTATCAATGTACAATCTTATACCTGTAAAAAAAAAGGTACTATAGTCCATTTCTTTTAGCGATGCAGATTTGCACCGACTCGCAGCGGTGCCCTTTTAGCTCGGAAAAGTTTCCTGGTCGCTGATTGGTTAGAATTATCTCGTCCAACCAATCAGCGATCCGGAAACTTTTCCGAGCTAAAAGGGCACCGATGCGAGTCGGTGAAAATATGCATCGCTAAAAGAAATGGACTATAGTTGAAATAGAAAAATATTGAGGTAAAGATAAATGCTGTTCTGGGGATAGTAATAATAATAATGGTAGTAGTAGTTGTAGTGAATGATGGTAGGCTATTTCCTTATTCCTAAAACTAGCAAACAAAATCGTAAAATGTGGATGCAACTTCCTCTAACACAGTGGTGGAAGTAGACGGTACTTGAATGTTTTGAGAATTGGTAGGGTAGACTGCAAGCAAGCAAGGCTATCCCGACATCTCTCTAATATTCTATAATAATTAAACTGGACTTCAGGATACTTACACCCTTTCATCTATTCATTCATTCACTCATCGAAGTTGGCCGATAGAAAATATATCTTTAGATGTAGCAGTGTAGAATTGACTTCTAATGCTTCAGATCCATGCTAGGAGTTTATAATCGGCTCTCAAGCAGACTATTTGGCACCTTCTGCAATAAGATACTCTATCAGTAACCCAATCACCTTCAGGAAAGTGTGTTGTAATAAATCAATGCTACAGTTGCAGTGACTGTTTGTAGAAGAATTAAAATAGGCCAGTGTTGCATTTTTAAAACAGACATGGGCATAATATTTTTATCCAATTTTCATTGTTGTAGAATATCATTTACTTTTGCTTGCATTGAAAATAAGCTTTGCTTAGAATTTGCTATACTGTACTAATGAACACTACTATTGCTATACTGTACTAATGAACACTACTATTGCTGTGACTATATTGTAACTGATGTTTGGTGGAATACTTGAGAGTACATTGGGAAACTGTGCAACAAAATATATATTTTTTTTCAGTATTCACAGGACTGTTTTTATAATGAATATAATTTTTTTAAAGAAACTATTATACTTTATAATAAAAGATATGTTTTATGCTGACTTTTCTTGCCTGTAAGTTTAACAAATTTCAGTAAAAAGGTCCTCTCTTACCCTGAAGAGGATAGTGCTGTCAGTACTGGGGATCTTAGGGAAGTTCCATTTGTTTTATATCCTATTTTACTGCAGTTCTTGCTTCCTTTTCATCCATCTTACTGTCCAACATCTAATAACCATCCACCATCCTGGCACCTGAAAGGAGGAATGCAGCGTACCTGGGAAGTCGTCGAAGCTGCAGGTTTGCGAAGGGACGAGAATGGTTCAGCCAACTTGTTACTTTGGACCACCGAGCAGAGAGCGACCGAGTTAAAACTCTCAACAAGCAGAGGAATTCGCTTCAACCTCTAACTAAGAGTACATGGATGGGCATGCTCTCCAGCGAGGCGAGAATTTGCGTCAGTTCACTCGTAGCGAGACATATTAGACACCGACTGATGAGGTTCACGCTGCCGTGAGTGCAGAGAAGGTTTTACTATTAGTTAAACCTTGGTGCTTCGTTGCTACTCTCTGAGAAGTAGGCCTCGCAGGACGGAAACTGTACTGCTATATTCTATGGAAACGGCGAGCGGCAGGAGCTGTAAACAGTCGGCAAACGAAGATTGTCTTTTTCTGACAAGCTAAGGTCTGAGAGCTTGAAGGCAGCATGGAGGAGTCTCGTACTCTTGCAAAAACTTCTGAGCGGTGACCAATCAGGAGAAGGGCGTTGAACTCGTTGGTGATGGGAGAATATTGGCTGATGATGGAAGCAAACTTTGCATACCCTCAACTGACTGAGAAGAATCAGGCTGATGGCAGAAATTGAAAGCAACTGGCGAAACCTACCTGCAGCCAGTCTCTGGGTTCACTTTGAAGGGATCCTCCAACAGGAAACCCCGAGGAGTACTTGTCAACAACAACTCTTGCCTTGCTACTAAAGTAGCTTGAATGCAAGGTGTTGAGGACTTACTGCTAGCAAGGACACAGGAGGTTCCTTGGGCCTACAGCCTTCGGAATCTCTAAGGGAGAGACAGAAGTCTTCCCCTTGGGGGTCAGGTGTGCATTCCCTGTCCCCCCGCCCGTAGAACCTCAACAAGCCGTTCCTTTGAGGGGGGGAACGCAAAATCCCAAAGGAAGGCCACAATTGCCGCAAAGTGTCAAAAGTAAAAGACCCTTACGCTCGAGAGTCGGTGCCGCTTCGCTAGGGGAAGCAACGGAGCCTTCTCCGTAAGGTTGTCCACGGGTCAAAGGGCCACCACTCTTACTTGAAATTTCCCCACAGAAAACCAGTTGCGCAGAGTCGGAATAGCAAATCAAGCCAACGAAGAAGTAGTCTGGGCTTCTTCCCTTTCGAGGATGAAGCTAAAGGGGAAGAGTCCCGCTTAGACTTCTTTTGTCCCCTAGCAAACCTTTACCACTGGGAGGACAGCTACCCCCTACACAAATTACATGGAAAATCCAGGCTGCATGAACGGGCGCTGCAGGAAGGACAGAGGTTGTGTAGGTCTGTCTCTACATCAGACATGTAGGTGCCGCACTGGCGCCCTGCCACACTAGGACAAACCCGCATGGTTTAAATATAGCAAAACACTTTTACTCTGAAAAGAAAACAGGATTCAAAGGAATTACCAAGTTTATCATCTAAGGTTGATGGGAGAGACGGGCAGGAACATCCAATCTCTACGGAGCCCCCCAAAAAATGATAACTCGCCCGCTGAGTGTAAGAGGGGCAACTAGTCTACCCCTGCTGACTACCAGTGGGTAGTTTATCTCGCTAAAAGTCTTTTGGCTAGTTTTCAGCATTTGCCAAAATAATATCCATTGAAAAGAGCTAAAGGGTTTGTATTCGTATCGGAACAAAGCATTTTTCACAAGCTTTAACTTTAGAAGTTCATCCTGTTCAGTCACCTGATTAGGATGATCATTCATAATATGGCCACAGTTGGAATAAAACTTCAAGAATACTATGTACAGTATTATTGAACCTTTTCATGGAGAAGGCATTACTGATAGAATTAAATGAATACAGTACCTAGTACTATGCCCAATAGTGTACAATCTGCGAAGATGTGAATGCAAAGGATGGTCAAAAGTAAGAAAAATCTTATGCAACATGCACAAAGAACTAACTGAACAACAGTGACAGATTAATATCCAGATAGTGGATAAGGAATTTAATAGACTGCAAGTTTTTGTCAAACAAATCAACATGAGTTAGCAGCTGAGGACCAGACAATAATAATACTCAGAGCAAGACATATTGAAAGAATAAAATATTTTCTCAAGAAAGATTTAACAACATATATTCTTTTGCCCTTGAAGAAACAGACTGGATAAAGTTTCTCAAAATAATTTAGTAATCAAGAATCACTCCTAGAATTTTGAATGAATTGTATATAGGTAAAGACATTGTAAATGCAAAGATTAGGTTGTTGAGGAGCCAATGCCCCAGACCTGTTGATGGAACTGTAAGAAGTGAATACTTGGTCAAGGATTTGAAACTGATAGATGAGAGTGATCATGAGGGGAGATGAATCAGTTGTTTGCGGACAATTCTGTATTGGTTGTAGACTTGAAGGAGTAGCAGTGTCGATAAATGACAGAGTTTGGGTGTGTTTGTGTGTGTGTGTGAGAGAGAGAGAGAAGGAAGTTGCAAGTTAATGTAGGCAAGAGTAATGTTATAAGATGCACAAGAAAGGAGGGGGGTGCTAGACTGAATGTCAAGTTGAATGGAGAATTACTTGAAGTAAATCAGTTTAATTTCTTGGGTTCTGTTGTTGTTATTATTATTACTAGCTAAGCTACAACCCTAGTTGGAAAAGCAGAATGCTATAAGCCCATGGGCTCCACCAGGGAAAAATAGCTGAGCGAGGAAAGGAAACAATGAAATAAACTACAAGAGACGTAATGAACAAATAAAATAAAATATTTTAAGAATAGTAACAATAAAATTTCTCATATATAAACTTGAAATATTCCAAAAAACAAGAGTAGTAGTAAAATATAATAGTGTACCTGAATGTACCCTCAAGCAAGAGAACTCTACCCCAAGGCAGTGGATGATCATGGTATAGAGGCTATGGTACTACCCAAGACTAGAGAACAATGGTTTGACTTTGGGGTGTCCTAGAAGAGCAGCTTCAGCCAGTGAACAATTACAGTGCAGTAGTGTACACCTTGAATGTTGTCAGGTGTATGAAGACAAAGGAGAATGTGGAAAGATCAGGCTAGACTATTCGTTGTATGTGTCAGCAATGGAAAAATGAGCCGTAACCAGAGAGAGGGATCCAATTTAGTATTGTCCTGTCAGTCAAAGGACCCAATAACTCTCCAGCAGTAGTATCTCAAAAGGGTGGCTGGTGCCCTGGCCTACCTACTACTTTGTTGCTACAAATGGTGGAGTGAAAGAAGATATATGTCATAGTGAATGAAGGATGTAAAATGTTGGGGCAGTGAAGGGAGTGGTAAAGAATAGAGGATTAGGAATGAATGTAAAGAGTTCTGTATGAGAGTGATTGTACCAACTGTAATGAATCAGAGTTGTAGGGAATGAAAGTGAGAGACAAAAATTGAATTTGTTGAAGATGAGGAGTCTAAGGAGTATGAAAGATGTATCTCAATTGGATAGGGTTAAGATCAAAGTACAGTAATAAGTGTGAAAACGGGTATGATGAATGAATTAGCAGCTAGAGTGGGTATGAAAGTTCTTGAGATGGTTTACCCATGTAGAGTGGATGGAAAAATGTTATTTTTATTAATAAAATAAATTTTTGAATATACTTACCCGATAATCATGTAGCTGTCAACTCCGTTGCCCGACAGAATTCTATGGAGGGATACGCCAGCTATCACAATACTAGAAGGGGGTGTATTTACCAGCGCCACCTGTGGCCAGGTACTCAAGTACTTCTTGTTGACACCTCCTCAATTATTCCTCGGTCCACTGGTTCTCTATGGGGAGGAAGGGAGGGTCGATTAAATCATGATTATCGGGTAAGTATATTCAAAAATTTATTTTATTAATAAAAATAACATTTTTCAATATTAAACTTACCCGATAATCATGTAGCTGATTCACACCCAGGGGGGTGGGTGAAAAACCAGTGTACAAGACTAAAGGATAGCTAAGTATCCCGTATTTCATATAATCAGTTATCCACAATAACAATGAAATAATAAGTACCTGGTAAGGAAGTCGACTTGAACCGTTACTCTGCCTTTAATAAGATCGTCTTCCTTACTGAGCGCAGCGTTCCTCTTGGGAGGCTGAATCAACTCAAAGGTGCTAAAGTATACAGGGCTGCAACCCATACTAAAGGACCTCATCACAACCTTTAACCTTGGCGCTTCTCAAGAAAGAATTGACCACCCGCCAAATCAACAAGGATGTGGAAGGCTTCTTGGCCGACCGTACAACCCATAAAAAGTATTCAAGAGAAAGGTTAAAAAGTTATGGGATTATGGGAATGTAGTGGCTGAGCCCTCGCCTACTACTGCATTCGTTGCTACGAATGGACCCAGGGTGTAGCAGTACTCGTAAAGAGACTGGACATCTTTGAGATAGAATGATGCGAACACTGACTTGCTTCTCCAATAGGTTGCATCCATAACACTCTGCAGAGAACGGTTCTGTTTGAAGGCCACTGAAGTAGCCACAGTTCTCACTTCATGTGTCCTTACCTTCAGCAAAGCAAGGTCTTCTTCCTTCAGATGAGAATTTGCTTCTCTAATCAGAAGCCTGATGTAGTAAGAAACTGAGTTCTTAGACATTGGTAGAGAAGGCTTCTTGATAGCACACCATAAGGCTTCTGATTGTCCTCGTAATGGTTTTGACCTTCTTAGATAGTACTTAAGAGCTCTAACTGGGCAAAGTACTCTCTCCAGTTCGTTCCCCACCATGTTGGACAGGCTTGGGATCTCGAACGACTTAGGCCAAGGACGGGAAGGAAGCTCGTTTTTAGCCAAAAAACCGAGCTGCAAGGAACATGTAGCCGTTTCAGATGTGAAACCTATGTTCCTGCTGAAGGCGTGGATCTCACTTACTCTTTTACCTGTTGCTAAGCACACGAGGAAAAGAGTTTTTAATGTGAGGTCCTTAAAAGAGGCTGATTGGAGCGGTTCAAATCCTGATGACATTAGGAACCTTAGGACCACGTCTAGATTCCAGCCTGGAGTGGACAACCGACGTTCCTTTGAGGTCTCAAAAGACCTAAGGAGGTCCTGTAGATCTTTGTTGGAGGAAAGATCCAAGCCTCTGTGGCGGAAAACCGCTGCCAACATACTTCTGTAACCCTTGATCGTAGGAGCTGATAGGGATCTTACGTTCCTTAGATGTAACAGGAAGTCAGCAATCTGGGTTACAGTGGTACTGGTTGAGGAAACTGCATTGGCCTTGCACCAGCTTCGGAAGACTTCCCATTAAGACTGATAGACTCTGAGAGTGGATGTCGTCCTTGCTCTGGCAATCGCTCTGGCTGCCTCCTTCGAAAAGCCTCTAGCTCTTGAGAGTCTTTCGATAGTCTGAAGGCAGTCAGACGAAGAGCGTGGAGGTTTGGGTGTACCTTCTTTACGTGAGGTTGACGCAGAAGGTCCACTCTAGGAGGAAGAGTCCTGGGAACGTCGACCAGCCATAGCAGTACCTCGGTGAACCATTCTCTCGCGGGCCAGAGGGGAGCAACCAACGTCAGCCGTGTCCCTTTGTGAGAGGCGAACTTCTGAAGTACCCTGTTGACAATCTTGAACGGCGGGAATGCATACAGGTTGAGATGGGACCAATCCAGCAGAAAGGCATCCACGCGAACTGCTGCTGGGTCTGGAATCGGAGAACAATACAAGAGGAGCCTCTTGGTCATCGAGGTAGCGAATAGATCTATGGTTGGCTGACCCCACAGGGCCCAAAGTCTGCTGCAAACATTCTTGTGAAGGGTCCACTCTGTGGGGAAGACCTGACCCTTCCGGCTGAGGCGATCTGCCATGACATTCATATCGCCCTGAATGAGCCTCGTTACCAGCGTGAGCTTTCGATCTTTAGACCAAATGAGGAGGTCCCTTGCGATCTCGAACAACTTCCTCGAATGAGTCCCTCCCTGCTTGGAGATGTAAGCCAAGGCTGTGGTGTAGTCGGAGTTCACCTCCACCACCTTGTTAAGCTGGAGGGACTTGAAGTTTATCAAGGCCAGATGAACTGCCAACAACTCCTTGCAATAGATGTGAAGTGTCCTTTGCTCCTGATTCCATGTTCCCGAGCATTCCTGTCCGTCCAGTGTCGCACCCCAGCCCGTGTCCGATGCGTCCGAGAAGAGACGGTGGTCGGGGGTCTGAACAGCCAATGGTAGACCTTCCTTGAGAAGAATGCTGTTCTTCCACCACGTTAGAGTAGACCTCATCTCTTCGGAAACAGGAACTGAGCCCGTCTCTAGCGTCATGTCCTTTATCCAGTGAGCAGCTAGATGATACTGAAGGGGGCGGAGGTGGAGACTCCCTAACTCGATGAACAGGGCCAGCGATGAAAGTGTCCCTGTTAGACTCATCCACTGCCTGACTAAGCATCGGTTCCTTCTCAGCATGCTCTGGATGCATTCTAGGGCTTGGAAGATCCTTGGGGCCGACGGACAAGTCCGAAAAGCTCGACTCTGAAGATCCATACCCAAGGAGACAATGGTCTGGGATGGAACGAGCTGAGACTCCTCAAAATTGACCAGGAGGCCCAGTTCCTTGGTCAGATCCATAGTCCATTCGAAAATCTCCAGACAGCGACGACTTGTGGGAGCTCTTAAAAGCCAGTCGTCTGACGGAGCCGGACACAAGATCATGATACTGCTGCACAGTCTGTAAACTGTCAATCATGGGCAAGCGAGGAAGTACAGTGACAACCCGAATCTGTCTAGACTGTCTGGGTCGTACAGACAACTCCTTAACGGGTTGCTGAGGTTGCCGCACTGCGTCACAACAAGTCCCTTCTGTTGGTTGTTGAACGTCTTCCCCGTGACACATTGACTCCGTAAACAAAAAAATCCTCTAACAAGGACTAAGCTTGGACTGCATGTCATGCAACACAGCTCAAGGTCTATGGGAGCAGGTGTGGTAACAGACGGGATTAGCGGCTGAAGTGGAACCATTACCTTCCCTGTAAGCATGTTATGCTTAAATAAAAGTCCATAAGAGGTTATGCAGCTAAAGGCTCCCTCCAAATGACAGAGTCCTCAAGGGAATATCAGAAGGAGGGAGAAAAGAACTTTCTCATCTACAGGGACCTTATCCTAGAAAAGCTAAGTTCTCTGAGTGAGGGTTCACTGGTGCAAAAGCAGCAGACTAGAAGGCAACGTTATGAAACTGCTTGACAGTCTAGTGAGTTGGCAACAACCCAAGATGTGTTGAGAAGCATGCGGTAAGGTATGCAGAGCATGATGTATGCAGAGTATGCTGAATGCAGAGCATGCTGTATGTAGAGCATGTTGTATCCAGAGCATGCTGAATGCAGAGCATGCTGTATGCAGAGCATGTTGTATGCAGAGCATGCTGAATGCAGAGCATGCTGAATGCTGAGCATGTAGTAAGCAGAGCCTGCTGTAAGCAGAGCCTGCTGTAAGGAAAGCAGAGCGTGTGCATGGCGTTTAACCTTTCTCAGAAATTCCATGACCAGTGCTAGAGTGCTTTATGCATGCTTGCATGGGGTTTAAACCATGGTATGAAAATGGAGGTAAGGTATGCTGAACAGCAGAGTCAGAACGAGCTGGAACAACAATAGTTGTGGTTTCCTCTTCAAGACTCCGATGAGGGAACACCTGAGGCTCAGTCTGCAAAGGCTGAATAAAAGACAAGCAGAAGGAAGGCGCATGGGTGGAGGAGGCTGACTCCTAGCATGAGTGGTTGAACCCAAGGGTTGCGCTTGCTGAGCGGTTGGCGGAAGCGGAGTAGCAAGTTCCAGTTCCTGTGGAGTGAGCGGAGCGCGATGAGGAAGAGGCTGCGCAGAACAAGGTAAATGTCTCGCAAGCTGAGGCTCCTGAGGCGCAAGGCTAAGGTGTTGTGGTGCTTGCCTTGTGGAGGGTTGAGCTCGCTGCAGCAAGAGCTGAGGAGACTGACTCATGGACGGGAGAGGTTGTTGTACCTCAACCGAGTGTTGCATCACTGGTGGAGCAGCAAGTGGAGGCGGAGGAAGAGAGGTATAATCCTCCTGATCCCAATGTAAAGGTTGCCTTAAGGAAGGCGGAGGCTGAACACCACAGGGAACAGCAAACTCAGCACGTGGCTCAACATCGTACGCCTGGCAGGTGGAACTGCTGGCAGGTGGTACTGCGATCAGGCGGAGCGAGTGTAGGTGGAGGGAGTGTAGGCGGAGGCGGAGGAGCAACACTCTCAGCCCGACACTCACGCATCAAGTCCGAAAGCTGTGCTTGCATGGACTGTAGTAGAGTCCACAACATCGTACGCCTGGCAGATGGTACTGTGATCAGGCGGAGCGAGTGTAGGTGGAGGGAGTGTAGGCGGAGGCGGAGGAGCAACACTCTCAGCCCGACACTCACGCATCAAGTCCGAAAGCAGTGACTGTATGGACTGCAGTAGAGTTAACTTGGGGTCGGCAGACACTAAGTTCTGCTGAGGTAAAGCCTTAACAGCAGAGATCTGTTGTGGCAGAACCTTACTCCTCTTAGGCGGAGTGTAATCAACTGATGACTGAGGAGAGTCAGAGCTAACCCAATGACTGCATTCGGGTTGTGAACTTTAACTTCGTACGTCTGGCATAGGTCTGGACTTAACGTTTAAGAGGTCTTGAGACCTGAGACCAGCGTTACTCTGCCTTTATTTTCTCCCCTAATCTCTTCTGCAGACGAGCAAAATAAGGGCTCAATCGTCTGCGGGTGGGAGAGACGGTCTCGGTAAGACACGCCCACAACCACCGAGAATACTTCTGTGCGCCGATCAAGGCCTGCTGAACCCTTATGCCCTTCGACATTGCTTCTCCCCTGGGCTTGGGAGCTTGCAAGAGGTCCCGGACTGGGAGGACGACTGGCGCGCACAAAAGTACCCTCACGCACTAATCACTTATCACTTTGATTTCTGTTTGCACTTATTTCACTGAACTCGAAACTTTAAGTGGTGTTCCTGAAATACGCAATTCTATCCTTTCTCAAAGTTAGTAATTGCGAAAACAGAATTACAATGAAAGATAATTCAGTGGTTGGAAAGAGACTAAACACTAGATCACTCTAGAAACGTTTAGTTTCTTCCCCTAAAGAGACTAGGGAGAAGAGCAAAAACGATAACGACGTTACTCGTACGCCTGGCAGGCTTGAATGAAACGTTTATCCTCTTTCTCCCTCCGTCTCTATCTCTCTCTCTCTCTCTCTCTCTTGACTTAGAACCTGAGAGAAGAGCCCAATCATATATATCGTTAAAACATATTATTGTTAAAGGAAAAAACTGAAAAGTTCCTTTATTAGGATCAAAACCATTAAGTTAAGAAAGAATGAACAAAACGCTAGACACGGTTACACTTACTGCAACGTGAAACCGTGAACATTCTTTCTCTATCGTAACGATAGAGTGCAAGTTGAACGTTCTGAACGTCAACAACTGCAGAGACAAAACAAAACGTTAGTTCAACTTTGAAAACAGTACGAGACTGTCAAAGAAAATCTTTCAAACTCTGTGGCGGAAATAGCATAATATGTTAACAGGTAAAACCGAAATGACGGGCTCAAAGTTTATTAACTTCGGTAAAAGACCGCCTACTATTAGGAAGGTCGAATATAAACAAATATAAAAATTAATTTTAATGAGTTTATAATAAAAGGAAGTTAATCGAAGAGGCCTATAAGAGGCGGAGAGATATAAAATAAATCTATAACTTTTGTTAAGCAAAATTAAGAAAGAGAGTCTATACTCTCTTAGACACCAACACTTCCGTCTAAGGGAAGGGTCGGCCATTGAAAGGTGAACGAGAGATCATACTCTCTCGTCACCATAATTAATCAAATTAATTCCAAAAGCTAACTAAGCTAATATAGAAGTTTCCAGTAAAGCGACAGCCGAAATCAAAGAGAAATACTTCACCAAAGTCGTGAAAATACTCCAAGAACATAAGCGTATCCCAGAACGTCTTGCCGGAAGCACGACAGAGGAATAATTGAGGAGGTGTCAACAAGAAGTACTTGAGTACCTGGCCACAGGTGGCGCTGGTAAATACACCCCCTTCTAGTATTGTGATAGCTGGCGTATCCCTCCATAGAATTCTGTCGGGCAACGGAGTTGACAGCTACATGATTATCGGGTAAGTTTAATATTGAAAATGGTATTTTGCTGAAGTTAATAAATGCAAGAATTTATGGGGAGAAGTGTAAGAAAAAGGTCAAGGTTTGGGTGGATGGATGGAGTGAAGAAAGCCCTAGGTGACAGTAGGATAGATGCGAGAGAGGGAAAAGAGCATGCTAGGAATAGAAATGAATGGCAAGCAATTGTGAAACAGTTCCGATAGGACCTGCTACTGCCTCAGGGACCACTGAGGTAGCAGCAGTAGGAGAGTCAGCAAATGAAGCTTCATTATTTGTGGTGGAAGACAGAGGAGGGTAGGCTGTGGCACTCTAGCTGTAACAACTAAACTCAGCCGAGTCCCTCGCCAGGCAAGTAGTAACATGGAAGAAAAACTCCCCTTCCGTTTCTTTTTGGATGTCAGCAACCTCCCAAAATTAGGGAAAGTGCCATGGTAAATAAAATAGATGGAATTATGGTAAAGATGTTAAATTCTTCAAAATGCATTCTTATATACAAAAGACAATTATTAGACAAAGAAAGATATTCACAGCTGCAGAGGATTTTTCATGGAGTTTGATGATTATATTTTTGTTATGACACTTTCATAACATTGTTTTAACAATTGAGTAAAATCATTATGGAAGATTCTTTGTGCTTGTTTTAAAGAAAACTTTGGTGTTTGAAAATCTAAATGTGCATTCACAGAGTACAATAATTCAAAACACATTAGAAACTTTAGAAAAAACATGTTTAATTACTGAATAAACAGAAAAAATATGAAATTTTTTTAAAAGTACAGTATATGTAAAATATAGCATACAATGACACCTGTAACTTACTTCAATATAAAACAAGATTGACTGCACTTTCATCATTATTTGTCCTATTTTTCCACATTTACAATTTATTTTCATCACACTCGACTTTTGGGGCCAACTTCACTAACTCGCCAATTCCTGTGGTATCGCCAATGTCTTTAATTTTGTTTGCGAGACCTGATTCCGCTTCCATTAAAAAATTTTCTGCAAGGGATGAAGTAGCTTATATATCAATTAAATACAATGGCTATGGTTATGGTCAACATTTCCTTTTGTATGCATGGAGAATAGAGTAACAAGATTTTAAAACTAGAATTATTTCCACAATTGCCTTTGAACAGAAGGGGCCCTTTACTGCAAGTTTAAACTTGACAATCTCATTAAAAATATAAAACATTTTAAAAATAATTTGAATTTCTGCTAGCTATCCAAACCCAAGTCATTTAAAATAGGCAATATCTTTAGCAGTTCGTTGTAATCATTTACGAGGTAATTAAAGATATGTAGTGAGCGTGAATGAGTAGCTCCACCCACTGTCAAACTCTCTTCTCTTTTGAACTTGAGCTGAGAACTGCAAGGGGTATTTGAGGTGGGAAATTAAACTTTAAAGGACCCAGGTTTGTATAGCTGGGGATAAAAATTGCTTTCAAAATGTGATTTTGTCACATACATATACAAACCTTTTATCCTTTAAAATATGGATACTCACTTATTAGAGAGTAGGAAGTCCCCCCCACCCAGGTCTGATCTGATTGGTTCTCTTTCTTGCCTGAAATATAGGTCTCCCTGGCCCTATACGGAAGCAAGGGAGATGACTCCCGTAACCTTTATCAGCTCATCATAGGGATGAGTAGGTTGATATAGACTGCACTGTACTTGGTCAATGAAGAAATCATCTTACCCCAAAGGACAGAAACAACAACCTAATACAGTATGGGCCTGATGACGTACCAGTTGGTTATCGTGTAGGGACATATCTCTAGGACCGATCAAACCAGAGACGAGAAAGATACCATGAACCTTTCCCTTTGTTGATCCTTGTGTAGAGCAGTGGTTTCCAACTGCAGAGTGCACAACCCTAGTTAGGGTCATGAGGGTATTTCTGAGGGTTGCCAGAGGGTCTTATAAAAATATACAGTATCTTAATAATTCACTGCTGTTCACATTTTCATTTTAAATAATGTGACATACCTCTGCAAACAATATATCTTAATAATTCACTGCTGTTCACATTTTCATTTTGAATAATGTGACATACCTCTGCAAGCAAGGGTTTTCAAGTCTTGTTACGATTAAGACTAAAGCAAGAAACCGGCTGGATCCCCGCATTACAGGTAGTGTGCAATATAAAGCCCAGATCTTAAAACCTCTTGTACAAAATGAAGCAGTTTCAAGGTAGCCAGTAAAAAAACTTTAGGAGTTTTTGTAGTTTGTTGAGGTCACTATTAATTACTAAAGTATATTATTTTGATCTTACAGCCAATTTTGTTGTGTATTCCACCGTATTAATATTGTGAGTCAGCTAAATTTATAAGCAAAGAATTAATATGTTATAGCTAACCACAAGAAAAACTTACTTTTTGTGTAAAAGAATATGCATTTAAAGTTTTCTTTCTTTTTTTAACTTTTTTCACTCCAGTTTAAAATGTATTGAAACTCATTGTGTAAATATAAACTGAAATATAATAATGAAAGTTCATAAACATTTTGCTAGTACGTATAACTGTAACATGAAATTGTTGGCTTTATTATTACAATTAGGGTTACTATTCCAGGTTAAGACTGTATATAGGGTCGCAACCAAAAAGAGTTGGGAAACACATGTAGAGTAAGCCACAGCCTGTGCTCACAAGGTTTGGGCCTTGATAGCTATGCCACCAATCTGTGGCCATCAGCTACATGCAATGATCTCTTCAATAAGTACCATTTTCTTAATATGGGAAACCAAAGTATCTCTGACAGAGATAGGAGATGCTTTTTCCATTTAAGTAGAAATGTGAAGGAGAGTGCCAAGCTCCCCCAACACATGCTAAACTAGAGGAGCACTCAGTAGAGCGCAGACCTCTGCTGCAGTAGCTTATTTCTCGACCTATGGTCGGCTTTGACCTTGATCTTTGACCTTAACATGCATTAATTGGCGTGAACCAAGTTTTACGTATCTGTGCCAACGATGTCCAAACTTATGGTTGATTACGTGAATTGGACATTTTCCTCGACCGTGACCTTGACGTTTACCTTCCAAAATTTAATCATTTCCAGCTTTGTACTTAACAGTTAACCCCTGCAAGTTTCAGTGTACTATGATCAAAATTATGGTCAGGAAGCTGTACATAAACACAGACACGGGGGCAAAAAAACAACCTCCTTCCAACTTTGTGGACAGCTGTAATGAACACTTCCTCCATTACTTGGTGTGTTTATTGCTTTTTTCATGTTTACTAAATTATAAAAAAAAGTCTTAAGACTAAAAAAAAAAGTGCAGAAAGACCATGTTCACGACAGTAAGCAAAACGACAAAATTACTCTCATGTACATATACATATGAGGTAACTAAAGTTATCAAGACTCACTCAAGTGAGCTGTGTCATAATTTGGCAAAGGTTGGTAACTCTCCTCTAGATTGTGTAGCTGTCAGATTCAGAAGGTAAAACTTTTTAATTAGTACGGGTTCCCAAAATAGCCATGCAAATGATATATCTGTAAAACTTACAAAATGAAAATGGCACAGTTAAGATGACATCATAATGAAAAAGAGACTATTTCTTTTATTTATCAAGATCCTTGAATGAACTACTTGAGGTATTATATGAAATATTTTCCTCCACATACACCTAGTCACTTAATTTTCAATGTCTGAAAAAATATTCACGCAAAGTTATGGCAGGCAGTCTCATTAAAAGTTCTAACATCTGCAAACAGTCTAAATGTTTCACTTAGATTGTACTTGAGGTCCTAGGATCAACATTCACCTCATGTCTTGGATTTTGATCTTTACCATGATGATCAAGGATAAGAGATTCAGCGATTTAGTAACCCATTGGAAGTTTGGGCACACTTAAGAAACACTATTTTTGGTTCCCCTTCCCTTTACTGGGGTGATAATTAAATAAAGTAAAGAATTCTTATGGGTTTCTGCTGCTATGTCAACTTCAGATAGATTTTAACTTGACACGGAAGAACAGTCAGGGAAATTTTAAAGTTTTGCTTTTATGCAAATGGGCCATACAAACTGAACTATGGGTTAAGCATAAAAAATGACAATGCTAAGTGGCCATACAAACTGAACAATGGGTCAAGCATAAAAAATGACTGAGGTTTTCTGGCAAAAACTGCATGATAATGCACGGTGAGCAATTATGGAATCAGCTCTCTCATAACTGTGCATCAATTCTACATGTTCAGTTCTCACTCCATTCTAATATCAATTGGCACATCCTTCATTTGCAAGATCTAGGGAAATGCATCTATTGTTCAAGCCAATATTTTGGTAATATGCAAATGGAAGACATACTCGAATAACACTGAAACAAACCTTATAATCCACACACAAGAAAGAAAAAAGTTAAAATCACAAAAGGAAAACAAAGGAACATCAATGTTTGGCTCTTGACACAGTATAAGTCTGAATTATTGTTGTTTTTTTACCCGGGGACCTCCTGTTTTTGCTTGTCTTTTAGCACTCAGTAGATGGGTGACAGTGTATCAGTGGGAGAACTGTTTTATTATTTCTTACCGTGGTTGTCAAGTTGGCATTTACAATAAATAGGTTCCTCTATTTACAGGTATAATTCATGGAGATAGAAATAATGATATATAGTAATTATCAAAAATATCATGAGGAAGAGTTGAGGAGAACAAAAGATTGATGCAAGAGAGCAGCGGAATGGGTCAAAGGTGGTAGTTCATATAAGATTGATGATTTTTACCAAAGAAATCAATGTTCTGAATGACTACATTCATCAATAAATCTTTGTTACTATTTCATACCTACCGTTAAAAGTTCCCTCAAGGTCATCCAGAGATGAGCACAAAATAATTTCTTTGCAAAGGACAGTCACAGTGGTCACTAGACTTGATTTCATATGCAGGAAAATTATGGTCTGGCCTTTACTCTTGAATTCATCTATGATTGACTTTATGCCCTGGGTTAGAGGTAAAAATAAAAAATAAATATATTAACAGATTGGAAGATACGACAAAAAATATATATTTCTACATCAAAATACGCGTAAATATCCTGAAATTTTCTTCAATAAGAAGTCAAATTCCTCATTATTAAAGGAAAATTAAAAGAGAATGGTAACAAAAAAGCCCAAATAACTGATTAACAGAATGATTATATTAATTTCACAAAACCAAAGATCACAGCTTATTTCTTTTCCTTTAGTACCAACTAAAGTTTTGATCAGAAAGCTTAATACTTTGTTAAAAGTACCCTTCATGAAAGAAGTTTCAGAAATTAATTTAACTTTGGTTACATACACAAATGACAATAAAAAATTCAATTTCCATGACTCCAGATTTCTAATTCCTATGTCTTCAGTTATACAACCACTGACTCAAGGTTTATTTATCCATAAATTAAATGCAAAAAGTTTCTCAACTCACCTTTGCAGATGTATAGTCCATAGCATCCATGTAAGAGCAGTCAACAACTATCGGAAGAGTCCCCAGACCCTCGTTGAGTCCAGCTTTCCTGACAATTGACTGGATGTGAGAAATACCAGGATAACTGAGGCCTCTGCAGGGCGTCACCAGAACGTATTTAGCATAATGAGCCTGTAAAATTTAAAGATATTCTAAGGATACTAGAAGAGTCGGAAGACCCAGGCCAACATGGCTGAGGACTATGAAGTGTGAAGTAGGAAATGATGAATGGAAAAGTACTGAATTAAAAGCTCAAGATAGAGACGACTGGCATAATCTAACCAAGGCCCTATGTGTCAATAAGCGTAGGAGGAGATGATGAGAATGATGATGATGGTGATGAAAGATAATACATTTCCTTGAAATACAGGGAAAAAAAAAAAGATTCTTTGTAAGAAGACGATACACCTTACAGCATATCAAAATGGATTTTTGAAAATTTGTCAAATCTGAAGTACAATACCAAAAATTAGAAATCAGTCCTTGTATGACAAGATCATTATATTCTTTGATGGAATTTACAAAGGATTTGCGATACAACCTCACTCTCTTCTGGCTCATTTTGTTTGAGAAATCATCTCGACTTTAATGTGGAACCATTTATGACTTACGAATAACATCTAATGACTCAAAAAGCCCTCTTGTTTCCTGGAGCTAATAAAGCTCCTAGAAATACCATTCCCTTCTTTGAAAACAAGCATCAGAAATCTCCACAATATATTCTTAACACTTTTACCCCCAGGCTATTTGGAAATTACCAACCCTTAACCCCCAGGGGGTTACTTTTTCCCAGCACATTTTGTAGTATATTTTTTTCAAATTGCTCTAACAGACTTAATTTTTGTCATAGAGAGGTCAGATTGGTCTCATTCTCTTGGAAAATGGCTGAATTTTCTAAAAAAAATTATCAAAATTATGAAAAAATTATTTTTATAGTATTTTTTTTGCAAGGACGTACCGGTACGTCCATGGGGGTAAAGGGATGGCTTTTGTGAAACGTACCAGTACATCCTTTGGGGGTAAAAGGGTTAACTATAAAGTGCACACAAAAACTATCAATAGTGACAAAACTGAAAAAATGAAAGCAAAAATATTTCTGATGAAACTTACCTTTGTATAGCCAAAAGAAACTTCTACTTTTGGCATTGCAGTGGAGTAAAGCAACATTGCCAGATCAACCCCAATGCCAAGCAATATGCCCCACTCCAGCCCCCACACGAGACAGGCAATAAAAGTGGCCGTTAAGGGAATGAGGTCAACCTTCTTGCTTCTCCAGAGAGGTTTGAGGATTTCATAGTCCACCATGTTCAACACCGCACACATAATTACTGCAGCCAGGGATGCTCGGGGGATAAAGCTGTTAAAAAGAGGACGAATCACACTTATTAATACAACTGGTGGTTTTTCAGTGCTTTGCACAGTTGGAAAGGTTTATTCATTAATATAAAATTCCCATTTATGTTTCTCTATCATTATTGGTTAACCTTGTGAACTCTAATTTATTTGCATTTAGTTAAAAACCAAAAACCCACCCACAATACTTTATTTCATATAACCCCAAATTTCTAAAATAATTTGTATTTTTCCTAACTAAACAAACTAGAGTCCATTAATAGGAGTATGATATTTGTGTAGTTAGAAATTCGCTGTTATAACAATTCATAACATGGTGGTAGTTACCGGCGTGTACCGGGGAGGCCTAATCTCCTCACCAGCACACTGAGTAGCCACTTTGAACTTCACTAAGGACACACATAGATGGGGTGGGGGATATAACTTGAAGAATTCTGGTTTGAATAGTTATGAAAAATACAATTTGTCTTTAACATTTTTAATTTGTTCCAACAAATTTTATGCTTGTATCAATTTTCATGATTTTTCTGTTATTACTGTATCATTATTACTAGATAATATACAACTCTAGATGGAAAAGCGGGATGCTATGAGCTCAAGGGCTTCAACAGGGAAAAATAGCCCAGCGAGGAAAGGAATAAACACTATAAGAGAAGTAATGAGCAAAGAAAAATGTTATTTTTATAATAAAATAAATTTTTGAATATACTTACCCGGTGATTATAAAAAACTCTACGCTCAAACTCCGCCAGCGATCGCTATGCAGGTAGGGGGTGTACTTCAACAGCGCCATCTGTCGTGCAAGTACTCAGTACTCAATGTAAACACAGAACTCAATTTTCTCCTCGGTCCACTGGGTCTCTATTGGGGAGGAAGGGAGGGTCCTTTAATATATAATCACCGGGTAAGTATATTCAAAAATTTATTTTATTATAAAAATAACATTTTTCAATATTAAACTTAGCCGGTGATTATATAAGCTGATTCACACCCAGGGGGGTGGGTAGAGACCAGCATTAATTGTTTACATTATTATGAGCTAAGGATTTTGTATTTCATTTTAGCAGTTATTCAAAATAACAAACATAAAATAAATAAGTACCTGGTAAGGAAGTCGACTTGAACAATTACTCTGCCTTTTTTAAGTACGTCTTCCTTACTGAGCCTCGCGATCCTCTTAGGATGCTGAGCGACTCCTAGGAGCTGAAGTATCAAGGGTTGCAACACATACTACAGGACCTCATCAAAACCTCTAATCTAGGCGCTTCTCAAGAAAAGAATTTGACCACCCGCCAAATCAACCAGGATGCGAAAGGCTTCTTAGCCTTCCGGACAACCCAAAAACAACAATAAAAACATTTCAAGAGAAAGATTAAAAAAGGTTATGGAATTAGGGGAATGTAGTGGTTGAGCCCTCACCCACTACTGCACTCGCTGCTACGAATGGTCCCAGGGTGTAGCAGTTCTCGTAAAGAGACTGGACATCTTTAAGATAAAAAGACGCGAACACTGACTTGCTTCTCCAATAGGTTGCGTCCATTATACTCTGCAGAGATCTATTTTGTTTAAAGGCCACTGAAGTTGCGACAGCTCTAACTTCATGTGACCTTATCTTCAGCAAAGCATGGTCTTCCTCATTCAGATGGGAATGAGCTTCTCGTATCAACAGTCTGATATAATAGGAAACTGCATTCTTTGACATAGGCAAAGAAGGTTTCTTAATAGAACACCATAAAGCTTCTGACTGTCCTCGTAAAGGTTTAGTTCGTCTTAAATAGAACTTAAGAGCTCTAACAGGGCATAAGACTCTTTCTAGTTCATTTCCAACCATATTTGAAAGGCTTGGAATATCGAACGATTTCGGCCAAGGACGAGAAGGTAGCTCGTTTTTGGCTAGAAAACCAAGCTGTAAAGAACATGTAGCCGTTTCAGATGAAAATCCGATGTTCCTGCTGAAGGCGTGAATCTCACTGACTCTTTTAGCTGTGGCTAAGCAAACCAGGAAAAGAGTCTTTAAAGTGAGATCTTTAAAGGAGGCTGATTGTAGTGGCTCGAACCTTTCTGACATAAGGAATCTTAGTACCACGTCTAAATTCCAACCAGGTGTAGCCAAACGACGCTCCTTCGTGGTCTCAAAAGACTTAAGGAGGTCCTGTAGATCTTTGTTGTTGGAAAGATCTAAGCCTCTGTGACGGAAGACTGCTGCCAACATGCTTCTGTAACCTTTGATAGTGGGAGCTGAAAGAGATCTTTCTTTCCTCAGGTATAATAGGAAGTCAGCTATTTGGGTTACAGAGGTACTGGTCGAGGATACTGATACCGACTTGCACCAGTTTCGGAAGACTTCCCACTTCGACTGGTAGACTCTAAGAGTGGATGTCCTCCTTGCTCTAGCAATCGCCCTGGCTGCCTCCTTCGAAAAGCCTCTAGCTCTAGAGAGTCTTTCGATAGTCTGAAGGCAGTCAGACGAAGAGCGTGGAGGCCTGGGTGTACCTTCTTTACGTGTTAGAGGAAGAGTTCTGGGAACGTCCACCAGCCATTGAAGTACCTCGGTGAACCATTCTCTCGCGGGCCAGAGGGGAGCAACTAACGTCAACCTTGTCCCTTCGTGAGAGGCGAACTTCTGCAGTACCTTGTTGACAATCTTGAACGGGGGGAATGCATAAAGGTCTAGATGGGACCAATCCAGTAGAAAGGCATCTATATGAACTGCTGCTGGGTCCGGGATTGGTGAGCAATATATTGGGAGCCTCTTGGTCATCGAGGTTGCGAAGAGATCTATGGTAGGTTGGCCCCATGTGGCCCATAGTCTCTTGCACACATCCTTGTGTAGGGTCCATTCTGTTGGAATGATTTGACCCCTCCGACTGAGGCAATCCGCCATGACATTCATGTTGCCTTGGATGAACCTCGTTACTAGAGAAAGGTTTAGATCTCTTGACCAGGTGAGGAGGTCCCTTGCGATCTCATACAACGTCATAGAATGGGTCCCTCCTTGCTTGGAGATGTACGCCAAGGCCGTGGTGTTGTCCGACTTCACCTCCACCACTTTGCCTTGAAGGAGGGACTTGAAGCTTTTCAAGGCAAGATGAACTGCCAGTAGCTCCTTGCAGT
The DNA here is from genome assembly GCF_036898095.1 of Palaemon carinicauda. Lineage (NCBI taxonomy): Eukaryota > Metazoa > Arthropoda > Malacostraca > Decapoda > Palaemonidae > Palaemon > Palaemon carinicauda. The sequence goes on from NC_090755.1 coordinate 84,312,383, forward strand.
TGATATGTAACGTTCTTTGATTCGAGTTCCAAGTTCCCGAGCATTCCCGACCGTCTAATGTCGCACCCCAGCCCGTGTCCGATGCATCCGAGAAGAGAACGTGGTTGGGGGTTTGAACAGCCAGGGGCAGACCCTCTCTGAGGTTGATACTGTCCTTCCACCAAGTCAGTGATGACTTCATCTTCTCGGAAATGGGGATCGAGACCGCTTCTAGCGTCTTGTCCTTTTTCCAGTAAACAGCTAGGTGAAATTGAAGGGGACGGAGGTGTAGTCTCCCTAACGAAACGAACTGTTCCAGGGATGAAAGCGTCCCTATCAGACTCATCCACTGTCTGACTGAACATCGTTCCTTCTTTAGCATGTTCTGGATGCATACCTGGGCTTGACTTGTTCTGGGGGCCGACGGAAAAGCCCGAAAAGCTTGACTGTGAATCTCCATCCCTAAATACACTATAGTTTGGGATGGGACCAGTTGGGACTTTTCCATATTGACCAGGAGACCCAATTCCTTGATCAGATCTAGAGTCCACTTTAGATTCTCCAGACAGCGACGACTGGAAGAAGCTCTTAGAAGCCAGTCGTCCAAATAGAGGGAGGCTCTGATATCCGCTAAATGCAGGAATTTGGCAATATTCCTCATCAGCCTCGTAAACACAAGAGGAGCTGTGCTTAGGCCAAAGCACAGGGCTTGAAATTGGTAGACAACCTTTTCGTAAACGAACCTCAGAAAAGGTTGGGATTCTGGGTGGATGGGGACGTGAAAGTATGCGTCCCTTAGGTCTAAAGAGACCATCCAGTCTTCCTTCCTGACCGCTGCTAGAACGGACTTTGTGGTCTCCATGGCGAACGTCTGCTTTGTGACAAAGACATTCAGCGCACTGACGTCTAGCACCAGCCTCCACCCTCCTGTCTTCTTTACCACTAAGAAGAGACGGTTGTAGAAGCCCGGGGATTGATGGTCCCGGACTTTGACTACCGCTCCCTTTTCTAGTAAGAGAGACACCTCCTGCTTCAAAGCTAGTCTCTTGTCTTCCTCTCTGTACCTGGGAGAGAGATCGATGGGAGACGTTGCTAGAGGGGGTTTGCGTACAAACGGGATCTTCTACCCTTCTCTGAGCAACTTCACAGATTGTGCATCTGCGCCCCTTTTCTCCCAGGTCTGCCAGAAGTTCTTGAGTCTGGCTCCCACTGCTGTCTGAAGAAGGTGGCAGTCAGACTCTGCCTTTAAAGGACTTGGTACCTTTCTTCTTCCCACGTCTCCCTTCGGCACGAGCACCTCCTCTGCTGGAGGCTCTGCCACGAAAGGGCGGAATGAATCTGGACTCTGGAGTGTCCATCCTGGGTCTAGACAAGGTAGGCAAAGGGGTGGCTTTGCGGGCAGAGGACGCAACCAGGTCATGGGTGTCTTTCTGAATCAAGGAGGCAGCAATCTCCTTTATCAAGTCCTCTGGGAAGAGGCACTTTGAGAGAGGAGCAAAAAGAAGTTCCGATCTCTGACACGGTGTTACTCCAGCTGACAGGAAAGAGCAAAGGTTTTCCCGTTTCTTGAGGACCCCGGATACGAACGAAGCCGCAAGCTCACTGGATCCGTCACGTATGGCCTTGTCCATGCAGGACATAATGAGCAAGGAAGCTTCCTTGTCAGAAGGGGAGATCTTCCTGCTCAAAGCTCCCAGACACCAGTCCAAAAAGTTAAAGACCTCGAAGGCTCTAAACCCTCCTTTCAACAGATGGTCTAAGTCTGAAGGAGACCAACATATCTTAGAGCGTCTCATGGCTAGCCTGCGGGGAGAGTCTACTAGACTTGAGAAGTCGCCCTGGGCAGAGGCAGGAACTCCCAAGCCGAGAACTTCTCCCGTGGCATACCAGACGCTCGATCTGGAAGAGAGTCTCGCAGGGGGAAACGTAAATGCTGTCTTCCCAAGGTTCTTTTTGGACTGCATCCAATCTCCTAAAACTCGTAAAGCTCTCTTGGACGAGCGGGCGAGGACGAGTTTCGTAAAGGCAGGCGCGGATGACTGCGTGCCTAAAGCAAACTCTGACGGAGGAGAGTGTGGAGCCGCAGACACAAACTGATCAGGATACATCTCTTTGAACAGAGCAAGAACTTTTCTAAAGTCCAAAGAGGGTTGCGTGGTCTTGGGTTCGTCGATGTCCGTATGTGGGTCGTCAATGTGTGCAGCGTCGTCATCATCAGAGAGTCCATCATCTGAAAACTGAGGAGGAAGCGGCAAAGGAGTAGGAATCGGCTGGTCAGCTGAGTCCGGCAGCACGGGTGCACGCGTGACTGAACCGGACGCAACGTCATGGAACTGTTGCCCAGTCTGTGAACTGGCAACAACCATAGCAGCGCGGGGACGCAAAGCGTCTACTCCAGACTGTCTAGTCTGCTGTGGGTGAGTAGAGGTAACCACACTGGGTTGCGGAGGTTGACGCACCGCGTCAAAACAAAACAACTTAGGCTGTTGTTGTACCTCGCGAACGTCAACGGAAGGTTCCGTGCGTCGCTGAACGTCAACATGCGGCTGGCAGGGTACACTGGAACGCATAGGTGGCGGGACTCTCACAGCTGGAGTGCGGGAGAAGGTAGCCTCAGCGTCCACCGGACGCACAACCGTGGGTGGTTGTAGGCTAGAGGTTGGTGCAGCGTCAACCTTCTCCGCACGAAAGTCCTGCATCAATGACGTTAACTGTGACTGCATGGTCTGCAGCAAAGACCACTTAGGGTCTACAGGAGCAGGTGCGGCAACAGACGGTGTTACTGCCTGATGCGGTACCGCTTTGCCTCTCTTAGGAGGTGAGCAGTCGTCGGAAGACTGCAGCGAGTCCGAACTGACCCAGTGGCTACAACTGGGCCGTTGGACTTGCGCGGAAGGGACCGACTTGCGCTTAAGAGGCCGCGAGACCTTGGTCCATGGTTTCTTACGAGAAACCTCTTCCGCAGAAGAGGAATAAATGGGCTCTCTCGTCTTCGTGTGGGTGGGGCGATCTTGGGTAGATACGCCCGAAACCACGGAGGGAACGTCTGTTCGCTGATTAAAGCCTCTCGAACCCTTTGGTCGTACGACATTGCTTCTCCCCTGGGCTTGGGAGCTTGCAAGAGGTCCCGGACTGGGAGGACGACAGGCACGAACAGACGAACCCTCAAGCGCAACACTATCCACAACACTATCCACAACACTACCACTCACTTTATCACTACCCACTGCACTCTTGCACTTCAGCTCCTTGACGTCTGCCATGAGCTGGTTACGGTCACTAGCCAAGGACTCGACTCTCTCACCCAGAGCCTGGATGGCACGCATCATATCTGCCATCGAAGGTTGTTGAGTGCTAGAAGGGGGATCAGGAGCAACCACTACAGGGGAAGGAATAGGTTGTGGGGCATGAGGAGAGGAAAATTCAACGGAGCGAGATGAACTTCTCCTGACTCTATCTCTCTCTAGCCTACGTCTATATTTCTGGAATTCGATAAAATTGAATTCCGAAAGCCCAACGCATTCCTCACATCGATCTTCCAATTGACAGGTTTTATCCCGACAATTGGAACAAACGGTGTGAGGATCGATAGAGGCCTTCGGAAGACGCCTTGAACAGTCCCTAGCATTACACTTCCTGAATTTAGGGACTTGAGAAGGGTCAGCCATTTTGAATTAGTCAAAGGGGAATTCAAAAACTATCCAAAGTCGTCAACAAATAATCCGATATCAACAAAAGAATGCAAGGATGTATGAAGATAACGTCTGCAAAGCGAAAGCTCAAAACTAGAAATGTGTACTTCACCAAAAATGTGAAAACCAATCCAGTAAGCAAAAGCGAATTTAGTAGGTCTTGCCGGTGGCACGACAGAGAGAAAATTGAGTTCTGTGTTTACATTGAGTACTGAGTACCTGCACGACAGATGGCGCTGTTGAAGTACACCCCCTACCTGCATAGCGATCGCTGGCGGATTTTGAGCGTGGAGTTTTTCTGTCGGGCAGCAGAGCTGCAGCTTATATAATCACCGGCTAAGTTTAATATTGAAAATAAAGTATTTTAAGAACAGTAACAATATCAAGACAAATAGTTCACACATAAACTATAAAAACTTGAAAAACAAGAGGAAGAGAAATAAGACCGAATAGTGTGCCCAAGTGTACCCTCAAGCCAGATAACTCTCCTACACTACAGGGCAAGTCCACATGCCTGCACGTGGATTCTCCATAATCAAACCCTCCGAAGAGAGAAAAATTGGATTATTATATATAGCCTGTTTATTTTTAGGGCACAAAGTACAGTGATGCCTCAGCATAAGAAAGTAATCCGTTCAGGATACGGTTTCGTATGCTGATTTTTTCGTATCCTGAGTCGCGTTTTACATGTAAATAGCCTAATCCGTTCCAAGCCTTATGAAAAGGCACCTTTTCTTTCATAACCATGCTAAACTGTAGTAATAAACATGCAATGCAGCCATTTCTATCATTCAATAATTAACCCAACCGTTAAAAACAGACTAATCCATTCCAGAAACCACCATGAGATTATTCAATAATGTAGTTATAGCCTAGTTATCCCCTCCAAGCCCTAAGAAAACGGTCCGTTTTCTTTACTACTGTATAAAAGTTACAGTACTGTATGTAAAGCATTTGGATCAGTGAAGGTGTATTGTTACCTGTACACCTAAATGAAGGGTTGATACCCTGAAAAAAAGGTACAGTTAATTAACAAAAAAGTTGAAAATTTTTAAAATTACTCTCAGCGACGAGTTGGGATCTCTTAAGCTTTTCGTATCCTGAAAATTTTTTCGTATACTGGGGCATAAAAATCTTCGTATCGCTTTTCGTACCCTGAATTTTTCGTAAGCAGAAACTTTCGTATCCAGAGGTATCACTGTATAACCGTATTCTTAGGCGGCTGAAATCAAAGTGGCTACCTAATATACTTGCAAGGGGGGAGGAGCTTCCCTGTTATTGACTAGTAACTACTGACAACTAATATTAGATCATAACAGCCAATTTCCAACAATGCTATTATCATAATCATATTAAAGGAATTGGGTTTGTATTCAGGTAGAAACAACCAAAAGTACGTAAAGTTTGTTATCACCGACAGAGGGGTCGTGAGAATATCTTTGGGTCGAGATATATGTATGAACATATGCCCGGAAGAAGACCAATGTAACTATTCATTTATATCAATTAATATAAGATCTTTCCATAGTAAATGTGACTTTTACCTAACCTAACCTTACCTAATAACTTTTGTGTACCTTCATCTTATTTAAATTCATGTAACCTTTGACCACAAGACCTAATTTTGCCTATTTTACTCCCATTATAAGCAATCCCAAGATTTGTTCTTATTTACTAAAAGGCTGGAGTCAAGAAGGCTAAAGACAAGAGGACGATGACTCCAACAATGAAACAGGCTGCAGGGGTTCGAACTCCACTGGTAGCATTCACTGCAGAACGGGACATACAAGCTGTGATTGGCATCGATCTGTGAAAAAGAATTAATTAATTACTAGAGGTAAATAGACTGTTCATGGTGTAATAATCATAGTCAAACCTACATTTACTGTGTAGGGTTTTATGATCTTACATCAAAAGTGTTCTGCAAGTTTTGATACATGAAAAAATGTCAGTCCCGAACTTTTGATAAAAATGGTTTCAATCTTTATAGAGAAAAATGTCATAAATAATGGAGTGAATGAAATAACTCTAAGAATATAAAAAGTGCATTTTAAAACAAAATGCTCAGATATCTGACTGATGCACTGAAAAACTTTTATAAGTATTATCCACAGATGAATTTTGTAAGCAACACATTCTCTAAACTCTTGGTGGAATCATATTACATTTTGCTCAAGATTCTTCTTTTATAGTATGCCTCTCTTTCTCACAAATCCTCAAATATCAAGAGCGAGAGAGACAACTTAAAAAAAAAAAAAAAAAAAAAAAAAAAGACATCAAGTCTTGAACCTCCTATAATCTAAATAAGATACTTGCAATATCATTTTGTTCTAACTTCCTAAAGTGTAGATGAAGCCAGTGATAAAGCGTTGCTCTCGGTCATTCATTATTTTGGATTCTAAGGTTTTTAATAGAAGGTCTTTCCAAATATTAAAACAAAAAATAACAATTGATATATAAATTTTTGGATGTTCTGCCTTTCTATTTAGGACACAAATTATCAATGCAAATACCAAGTAATATAAAGTATGACTCGGGCAATACATGGGCAACAACTATTTCTAAATGTAAAATCCATCACTACCTAGTATTAAGTAGCAATCCTAGATCTTTTCAATACACCAAGAAAGGCCAACAAATTGGAAGTACATTATTGTACAGCTGTTTGAATTACATGAATCTTTTAACTTCATAATAAATCATTGTTTATCTTTATATTCTTACAACAAAATAATAGCTTTGTGTTTTAATGTCCCCTTTTATACAAAGAAAGACCCAATCCATATTCAGTACCAGCTGAACTAGGCTGAGTCCCTGGTTAGGCTGGAGGAACGTAGAAAATAGAGGTCCCCTTTTTTGTTTTGTTTCTTGTTGATGTCGGCTACCCCCCAAAATTGGGGGAAGTGCTTTGGTATATGGATGGATTTTACTTATAAAAGGATCCAATCAAAACGGTTATGGTTTCTTTTACCAAATGAAGGATTAAATCCAGATATTGACATCCCTTTTACTAAAAAGAAACCACTTTTACTCAAAAAGAGCAATAACTCAAGGTAAAGACCCTTTTATAGTATCCAATCTATAATGCCCACTTTACCCAAAGAATGATCCAGCCAATGTGGTGAATCCCAGAGAGAGGATTTCCTGATTGGCATCAAAGGTCTTCTTTCCTTTGGAAAAGGCGCCACCAACCGCAATTAGACCCAAAACAGCAGTGAAGGGTGACATGGCAATGCCAATGCCCAAGTCGCTCATCATGTCGGTGAAGGACAAAGTTTTGTTATCAATTGTTGTAGTGAATGGAGGGAGAGCCGCCGAAGGAATGCCCGGCTGGACGAAGCCTGAAACCAAGGCGAGATGATCCTGAAAATCACTACTGTACTTTATCGTATATGAACAACATTAACTCTTTCATTGTATGATTTTGCTACAATTCTGATATTACATGAGATTTCCTAGAAAATATACAATTATAAGAGAGAAAATATTAAGAATAAATTATAACACATCAACAAATGACATTCAAAAGCAGCACGAATTACATTTTTTACAACGTTCAAGTTTTTCCTGATATGAGACCTAATGAATAAACTTTATTCCATAATCAAGCATTGCATATTCCTAAGGAAATTAAAAAAAGAATACTTTCCCACCTGTAAGAGTGAATGGTTGTTCGCCGCCATCCAGAGTGTACGCAACGAACGATGCAAGTATAACGACAATAGCATTTCTCCCAACGGAAAGAAAGAAAAGTACTTGGCGCAGGCAACTCTGTCCCAGCGTCTTACTCTCAGGAACCAGGCATGAGAACTTTGTTGTTCGTAATGGCTTGAGGAGAAAGAAGAATAATCAGAATTTTAATAATAAAATCTATCTCTATACTCATCTGAGCTTCAAATGGCTTCCTTCTCAAAGGTGGTTAAATGTTGACATTTATCATAATATAAAGATTTCCTATTTAATTTTTATGCAAGACCAGCCTCCCTAGTGGAAAACCAATATTATATTGTGGTGTATGTAATAAGAGTGCCTTGGAATGCCCTAATAAACAACCTTTCAGTCTCCAATTCAAAATTAGTTCCACTTCCTCTTGATATCACTAGACGAAGGCAAGGAAGAGCGGCCCGATAGGATCATGTGAGTACAGAAATGATAAATTCAATTATTGAAACTATGTTTATATCTATGACTATCACCTGAGCTTCATATGACTGAATCCCACTCTCTGGTGAAGATAGGATAGTAAAGGAAATAACTAGTCAAATTAAAACCATAAAACATTGCACATTTTTAATAGCAATTTTAATTTTTCCTAACTATACAAACCTAAGACCTTCAATAGCTGTATACTTAAGAGCAATGATGGATAAGGCTATTAAAACACAATGAGGTGCCATTATTTACCTGGCTAGTGGTGAGGTAGGCCCCAACCACCTAACAGCCCACTGAGCTTCCACTTTGACCTTAAACTCAAGACTAGTAGGGTGGTAGAGGTGGGAAGTGTAACACATAGAACTCAATTTTTCTTATTTAAGAAAATGACAAATTTGGAAGTCATTTGTATTTTTCCAAATGATACAAACCTTGAGCTCTTTATTAGGGAATAAACTTTCGCCAAAGCTGGAAACTAACCACAAGACTTTTAGGATTCTAGGTATGATCTATTACCTGTCGAATATATGAGGAGATTGTATTCCTGGTGACACTCCTTTTGATCCTGCCTTTGCTAACAAACACTTTGTTAACACATGAGCGAGCTCGTGTTGTTCATTTTAAGTAAAACTTCAGAGCCCTTCTAAGGCATAGTAACCATTGATCTGAATAATCAGATACGTAACGAAGATTTTCCATCCAAAAAATCTTGGAACTGGAATAGCCAGATTTTGAGTCTTGCCAACGAACCCAGGGACGAAGCCGAGTGTTACCTGTCCCCACCCCTAGAATGTACATTGTAAGAAAGACTATGCTACTTGCCAACCCTCTTTGCAGTGGTAAGAATGAGAAGGAAGACTGTCTTAACCCTTTTACCCCCAGGCTCTTTGGAAATTTCCAACCCTTAACCCCCAAGGGGTTATTTTTTCCCCAGCACATTTTGCAGTATATTTTTTTTAAATTGCTCTAACAGCCTTAATTTCTGTCATAGAGAGGTCAGGTTGGTCTCATTCTCTTGGAAAATGCCTGAATTTTTTCAAAACATTATCAAAAATATGAAAAAAAAAAATTTTATAGCATATTTTTGCAAGGACGTACCGGTACGTCCATGGGGGTAAAGGGATGAGTTTTATGAAACGTACCAGTACGTCCTTTGGGGGTAAAAGGGTTAAGTGTCAAGTCACGGTCTGATGACTGATGCAGCGGTTTAAAAGGCACGCCTTTCAGAGATCGTAGTATGTGGACTACGTTCCAAAGAGGTGGTCCGAATTCTCGCTGAGGACAGGTCCGTTTAAAACTCCGTATGAGGTGATACAATTCCGTCGAAGAGGATATATCAACTCCCACTTGGTTTGAAGGCGAGGCTTAAAGTCGAGTGGCAATCTGTCTCAGTCAAGACCAAGCAGGACTTTACTCCCCTATGGCAACCACCAACACCCTTCCGTCGAAGACATTCTTGCCACCGAAAAATATTCAACTGAATCCAATTAAGGTAAGAATATACCAGACGATAAGGTTCTTTTATTTTCAGGTTAAATCTAATTTTTAGTATTTCATTTAAAAGATTATCAAAAATTCACAAATAAATATACGTTTTCATATTTAAATGTTATGGTTTTCCCTCTGCTACTATTTATGCCACACTTGTTTCTATACACCAACTAATGATTGCTATTATTATTATTATTATTATTATTATTATTATTATTATTATTATTATTATTATTATTATTATTATTATTATTATTACTAACCAAGCTACAACCCTAGTTTGAAAAGCAAGATGCTATAAGCCCAAGGGAAAATAGGGAAAAATAGCCCAGTGAAGGAAGGTAATAAATAAATGATGAGAACAAATTAACAATAAATCATTCTAAAAACAGTAACAACGTCAAAACAGATATGTCATATATAAACTATATGAAGAGTCATGTCAGCCTGGTCAAAATAAAAACATTTGCTGTAACTTTGAACTTTGGAAGTTCTACTGATTCAAGTACCCGATTAGGAAGATCATTCCACAACTTGGTCACAGCTGGAATAAAACTTCTAGAATACTGTGTAGTATTGAGCCTCATGATGGAGAAGGCCTGGCTATTAGAATTAATTGCCGGCCTAGTATTAAGAACAGGATAGAATTGTCCAGGGAGATCTGAATGTAAAGGATGGTCAGAGTTATGAAAAACCTTATGCAACATGCATGATGAACTAATTGAATAACGGTGCCAAAGATTAATACTGTATCTAGATCAGGAATAAGAAATTTAATAGACCATAAGTTTCTGTCCAACAAATTAAGATGAGAATCAGCACCTGAGGACCAGACAGGAGAATAATACTCAAAACATGGTAGAATGAAAGAATTAAAACACTTCTTCAGAATACTGTAGATTGATCTTGCAAGACTTTCTCAATAAGCCAATTTTTTGTGCAATTGAAGAAGACACAGACCTAATGTGTTTCTCAAAAGTAAATTTGCTGTCGAGAATCACACCTAAAATTTTAAGAGTCATACAAATTCAAAGAAACATTATCAGTACTGAGATCTGGATGTTGAGGAGCCACCGTCCTTGACCTACTTACAATCATACTTTGAGTTTTTTTAGGATTCAACTTCATACCCCATAATTTACACCATGCACTAATTTTAGCTAGATCTCTATTAAGGGATTCACCAACCCCAGATCTACATTCAGGGGATGGAATTGATGTAGCCTAGCGCGGGTCGAGATCTCGGCTATGCTATATCACCGAGACTCTAACGTATACGATCGTTACATTTAAGGAAGAGGAAATATTCGTGCATGATCTTATCTCCACAAGTATAATTTTGCCTAAATAGCTATAATTCATTAAAGCTAAATACCGGGAACGTCGTTCTACTGACTAAATAAGGCATATATGGCGAACGACAGCGTCCAAAAGGGCGCCCCCGGTTACCGGCTGAGCTCCGATAACACGTCTAAATTATGCTAATTTAACCGTGAGAAGGAAGCTAAAAGATTAAATATTCAACTTTCCAGAGGCAGAAGATGCTGGAGAATGCATGATAAATCCTCTTAACCCTGGAACGGTACGGTGGGTCATTCGCGACCCCGAGCGTAAAAAAAATACAGGTTTTTTCACGTGACTCACCCCCGTGACTGAATTTGTGGGTGATCGACCTGCAGTAGGTGTCTCCCCTACACGCTCTAGTAGTGTCCAGATGTGCATTGCTGTAGCTGTACTCCTTCCCCGATTTCTGAGACGCGTCGGGGTCGAGCGCGACCGAGTTTACCCTTCTAAGGTAATTTGCATAATTATCAAAGTTATTACGTATTATGAAATTGTCGTAGAATGGTGCAACTTGTATAGGTTATCAGTTGTGGAAAGTCTTGGTGGATTGTTTGGCTACCATGTGCATGATTTTTTTTTTAGTTAAAATGTCGTTCATCACCACGAGGACCATTTTACCACGAGTGCCCCTTTTTCATTCTTTTTCATTTTTTTGCCAAGTCATTTTTCCGTAAGATATTGCCAAATAGTGTCGTAAAACTTTTGCTTTTTTAGTATTGGAAAGTGTGTCTAGATGATCTGGCTACCCATGCGTGACTTTGTTTTTGTCAGATACGACGTAGTTATTGGTATATTGGGTATTTAACTGTGGTTGCCAATTTCTGTTTTTTTTTCAATATTTGTAAAAATTTACTACGTAGTAAGGAATTGCCGTATATTATTAATTTTTTTTTCATGTTTATGTGTTAGAAAGTGTGCCTTGATGGTTGGGCTAACCCGTGCATGTCTTTTTTTTTATCTGAGATGCCGTATATTAGAATGTTGGGCATTTTACCGCGAGTGCCCCTTTTTCATTCTTTTTCATTTTTTTGCCAAGTCATTTTTTCGTAAGATATTGCCAAATAGTGTCGTAAAACTTTTGCTTTTTTAGTGTTGGAAAGTGTGTCTAGATGATCTGGCTACCCATGCGTGACTTTGTTTTTGTCAGATACGACATAGTTATTGGTATATTGGGTATTTAACTGCGGTTACCAATTTCTGTTTTTTTTCAATATTTGTAAAAATTTACTACGTAGTAAGGAATTGCCGTATATTATTGATTTTTTTTTTTTTATGTTTATGTGTTAGAAAGTGTGCCTTGATGGTTGGGCTAACACGTGCATGTCTTTTTTTTTATCTGAGATGCCGTATATTAGAATGTTGGGCATTTTTCCGCGAGTGCCCCTTTTTATTTGTTTTGCATTTTTTTGCTTAGTCATGTTACCGTAAGGAATTGGCAAGTAGTGTCGCAAAACTTATATTTTTATAGTGTTGGAAAGTGTTTCTAGATGATCTGGCTACCCATGCCTATCTTTTTTTTAGCCAGATATAGCGTATATATAGGTATGTGTTCGATTTTCCTGTGATTGCCATATTTTCGTTTTTTTCCCATTTCTTTCAAAATTACTACGTACTAAGGAACTATCACAGAGTAATGAATGATTCATTTATATGATTATTTGTCGGAAAATGTACCTTGATGGTTTGCCTAGCACGTGGCTGAATTTTTTTTTTTTTTCTGAAATGCTGTATATTAGAATGGCCATTTTTCCGCGAGTGCCCCTTTTTATTTGTTTTGCATTTTTTTGCTTAGTCATGTTACCGTAAGGAATTGGCAAGTAGTGTCGCAAAACTTATAATTTTATAGTGTTGGAAAGTGTTTCTAGATGATCTTGCTACCCAAGCCTATCTTTTTTTTTAGCCAGATATGGCGTATATATAGGTATGTGTTCGATTTTCCTGTGATTGCCCTTTTTTTGTTTTTTCCCATTTCTTACAAAATTACTACGTACTAAGGAACTATCACAGAGTAATGATTCATTTAGATGATTATTTGTCGGAAAATGTGCCTTGATGGTTTGCCTAGTACGTGGCTGAAATTTTTTTTTCTGAAATGCCGTATATTAGAATGTTGGCCATTTTTCCGCGAGTGCCCTTTTTTATTAGTTTTGCATTTTTTTGCTTAGTCATGTTACCGTAAGGAATTGGCAAGTAGTGTCGCAAAACTTGAATTTTTATAGTGTTGGAAAGTGTTTCTAGATGATCTGGCTACCCATGCCTATCTTTATTTTTAGCCAGATATGGCGTATATATACTTATGTGTTCGATTTTCCTGCGATTGCCACTTTGTCGTTTTTTCCCATTTCTTTCAAAATTACAACGTACTAAGGAACTATCACAGAGTAATGATTCCTCTAGATGTTTATTTGTCGGAAAATTTTGTTTACTTCTTTTTTGATTGAATATCATCAAATTTTTTTAGCTAAAATATTATATTGTTTTACATTTTTTTTTTTTTCGATTTTATTTCCCTTCAAAAAATTTTTTTTGGGTCAGAATTTTAATTTTATAGTCGTAAAATAATCAACAATTATCCAGCAACCCACCATACAATTTTTATGCATATCCAAGAATAATTAGATTAGTAAATAACACCTTGAAATTGACATACCCTTCCTACATTTCAAGTGGCAGATTAGGGAGTCTGAGTCAGTGTGGTTGGCGGCCATTTTGTGGACATATCCGAAGCGTAAGTTGCCCTATCTATATATATTCTTGTTCCCTATATAATTTGTGATATTTTGGTATATTTTTACCTGCATAAAATGTTATTTTCATTAGTAAAATAAATTTTTGAATATACTTACCCGATGATCATGTAGCTGTCAACTCTGTTGCCCGACAGAAATCTACGGTCGGGATACGCCAGCGATCGCTATACAGGTGGGGGTGTACCAACAGCGCCATCTGTGAGCAGGTACTCAAGTACTTCTTGTCAACAAGAACTCAATTTTCTCCTCGGTCCACTGGTTCTCTATGGGGAGGAAGGGCGGGTCCTTAAATTCATGATCATCGGGTAAGTATATTCAAAAATTTATTTTACTAATGAAAATAACATTTTTCAATATTAATCTTACCCGATGATCATGTAGCTGATTCACACCCAGGGTGGTGGGTGGAGACCAGCATACATGTTAACAAAGAAGCTAAGTATCCCGTATTTCATTTTATTAGTTATTCAAAAATAACATAAAACAAATAAGTACCTGGTAAGGAAGACGACTTGAACCATTACTCTGCCTTTATTAAGTACGTCTTCCTTACTGAGCGTAGCGGTCCTCTTAGGATGCTGAACGACTCTTAGGTGCTGAAGTATAAAGGGCTGCAACCCATACTAAAGGACCTCATCACAACCTCTAACCTCGGCGCTTCTCAAGAAAGAATTGACCACCCGCCAAATCAACAAGAATGCGGAAGGCTTCTTAGCCGACCGTACAACCCATAAAAAGTATTCAAGAGAAAGGTTAAAAAGGTTATGGGATTATGGGAATGTAGTGGCTGAGCCCTCACCTACTACTGCACTCGCTGCTACGAATGGTCCCAGGGTGTAGCAGTTCTCGTAAAGAGACTGGACATCTTTGAGATAGAATGATGCGAACACTGACTTGCTTCTCCAATAGGTTGCATCCATAACACTCTGCAGAGAACGGTTCTGTTTGAAGGCCACTGAAGTAGCCACAGCTCTCACTTCATGTGTCCTTACCTTCAGCAAAGCAAGGTCTTCTTCCTTCAGATGAGAATGAGCTTCCCTAATCAGAAGCCTGATGTAGTAAGAAACTGAGTTCTTAGACATTGGAAGAGAAGGCTTCTTGATAGCACACCATAAGGCTTCTGATTGTCCTCGTAAAGGTTTTGACCTTTTTAGATAGTACCTAAGAGCTCTAACTGGGCAAAGTACTCTCTCCAGTTCGTTCCCCACCAAGTTGGACAGGCTTGGGATCTCGAACGACTTGGGCCAAGGACATGAAGGAAGCTCGTTTTTTAGCAAAAAACCGAGCTGCAAGGAACATGTAGCCGTTTCAGATGTGAAAACTATGTTCCTGCTGAAGGCGTGGATCTCACTTACTCTTTTAGCTGTTGCCAAGCACACGAGGAAAAGAGTTTTTAATGTGAGGTCCTTAAAAGAGGCTGATTGGAGAGGTTCAAATCTTGATGACATAAGGAACCTTAGGACCACGTCTAGATTCCAGCCTGGAGTGGACAACCGACGTTCCTTTGAGGTCTCAAAAGACCTAAGGAGGTCCTGTAGATCTTTGTTGGTGGAAAGATCCAAGCCTCTGTGGCGGAAAACCGCTGCCAACATACTTCTGTAACCCTTGATCGTAGGAGCTGAAAGGGATCTTACGTTCCTTAGATGTAACAGGAAGTCAGCAATCTGGGTTACAGTGGTACTGGTTGAGGAAACTGCATTGGCCTTGCACCAGCTTCGGAAGACTTCCCATTAGACTGATAGACTCTGAGAGTGGATGTCCTCCTTGCTTTGGCAATCGCTCTGGCTGCCTCCTTCGAAAAGCCTCTAGCTCTTGAGAGTCTTTCGATAGTCTGAAGACAGTCAGACGAAGAGCGTGGAGGTTTGGGTGTACCTTCTTACGTGAGGTTGACGTAGAAGGTCCACTCTTAGAGGAAGAGTCCTGGGAATGTCGACCAGCCATTGCAGTACCTCTGTGAACCATTCTCTCGCGGGCCAGAGGGGAGCAACCAACGTCAGCCGTGTCCCTTTGTGAGAGGCGAACTTCTGAAGTACCCTGTTGACAATCTTGAACGGCGGGAATGCATACAGGTCGAGATGGGACCAATCCAGCAGAAAAGCATCCACGTGAACTGCTGCTGGGTCTGGAATCGGAGAACAATACAACGGGAGCCTCTAGGTCATCGAGGTAGCGAACAGATCTATGGTTGGCTGACCCCACAGGACCCAAAGTCTGCTGCAAACATTCTTGTGAAGGGTCCACTCTGTGGGGATGACCTGACCCTTCCGGCTGAGGCGATCTGCCATGACATTCATATCGCCCTGAATGAACCTCGTTACCAGCGTGAGCTTTCGATCTTTTGACCAGATGAGGAGGTCCCTTGCGATCTAGAACAACTTCCTCGAATGAGTCCCTCCCTGCTTGGAGATGTAAGCCAAGGCTGTGGTGTTGTCGGAGTCCACCTCCACCACCTTGTTTAGCTGGAGGGACTTGAAGTTTATCAAGGCCAGATGAACCGCCAATAACTCCTTGCAATTGATGTGAAGTGTCCTTTGCTCCTGATTCCATGTTCCCGAGCATTCCTGTCCGTCCAATGTCGCACCCCAGCCCGTGTCTGATGCGTCCGAGAAGAGACGGCGGTCGGGGTTCTGAACAGCCAAAGGTAGACCTTCCTTGAGAAGAAAGCTGTTCTTCCACCACGTTAGAGTAGACCTCATCTCTTCGGAAACAGGAACTGAGACCGTCTCTAGCGTCATGTCCTTTATCCAGTGAGCAGCTAGATGATACTGAAGGGGGCGGAGGTGGAGTCTCCCTAACTCGATGAACAGGGCCAGAGATGAAAGTGTCCCTGTTAGACTCATCCACTGCCTGACTGAGCATCAGTTCCTTCTCAGCATGCTCTGGATGCATTCTAGGGCTTGGTTGATCCTTGGGGCCGATGGAAAAGCCCGAAAAGCTCGACTCTGAATCTCCATACCCAGGTAGACAATGGTCTGGGATGGGACGAGCTGGGACTTCTCTAAATTGACCAGGAGGCCCAGTTCCTTGGTCAGATCCATAGTCCAACTGAGATTCTCCAGACAGCGACGACTTGTGGGAGCTCTTAAAAGCCAGTCGTCTGACGGAGCCGGACACAAGATCATGGTACTGCTGCAGTCTGTGAACTGTCAACCATGGGGAAGCGAGGAAGTACAGCGACAACCCGAAACTGACTAGACTGTCTGGGTAGTACAGACAACTCCTTATCGGGTTGCTGAGGATGCCGCACTGCGTCACAACAAGTCACCTCTGCTGGTTGTTGAACGTCTTCCCAGTGACACACTGACTCCGTAAAATAAAATCCTCTATCAAGGACTAAGCTTGGACTGCATGTCTTGCAACAAAGCTCAAGGTCTATGGGAGCAGGTGTGGCAACAGACGGGGTTAGCGACTGAAGCGGAACCATTTACCCTCCCTGGAAGCATGTTATGCTTAAATAAAAGTCCAAAGGAGGCTAAGCAGCTTAAGGCTCCTCTCCAAATGACAGAGTCCTCAAGGGAATATCAGGAGGGAGAACAGCACTTTCTCATCTACAGGAACCATATCCGAGAAAAGCTAAGTTCTCTCAGAGAGGGTTTCACTGGTGCAAAAGCAGCAGACCAGAAGGCAACGTTATGAAACTGCTTGACAGTCTGTGAACTGTCAAAAACTGAACTGTCAACCACAACAGGAGCGTGAGGACATACAGCACTGGTGTATAAGTAGCAGACCAGAAGGCAACGTCATGTAACTGTATGACAGTTTGTGAGTTGGCAACAACCAAAGTTGTGTGGGGAAGCCTCAACTCCTGCCTGACTAGTTTGCTGCTGGCGAGTGGCGGTAACCACAGTGTGTTGCGGAGGCTGACATACCGTGTCAAAACACGGCAGCTTGTGGTAGCTCCCGCACGGCAACGGAGTGCTCTGTGTGTGGGAGTCTGCTGGTGCGTGGGAGGGGCTGCGGTGGGTTGAGGAGCATGCGGTATGGTATGCAGAGCATGCTGTAAGGTATGCAGAGCATGCTGTAAGGTATGCAGAGCCTGCTGTAAGGTATGCAGAGCATGCTGTAAGGTATGCAGAGCCTGCTGTAAGGTATGCAGAGCCTGCTGTAAGGTATGCAGAGCCTGCTGTAAGGTATGCAGAGCCTGCTGTAAGGTATGCAGAGCCTGCTGTAAGGTATGCAGAGCCTGCTGCATGGTATGCGGCTCATGCTGCATGGTATGCGGCTCATGCCGCATGGGATGCGGCTCATGCTGTAAGGCATGCAGCTCATGCTGCATGGTATGCGGCTCATGCTGCATGGTATGCGGCTCATGCCGCATGGGATGCGGCTCATGCTGCATGGTATGCGGCTCATGCTGCATGGTATGCGGCTCATGCTGCATGGTATGCGGAGCATGCTGTAAGGTCTGCAGAGCATGCTGCATGGGCTGAGGAGAATGCCGCATAGTGCTGGAACCCGGCAACTCCTGATGCGGCAGCTCACGCATGTTAGCAGATGGTGCAGCAAGAACATGCGTCTGGCAGGGTGGACTGCACATCGGTGGTGGAGCTCTCACAGGTGGAGGGAGCAGGCAGCCGCAGTATCTGCTGAGCGCACAACCTCGGCGGGTTGTAGGTTAACAGGCTGCATTGTCAACCTTCCAGCATGATACTCCTGCATGAAGGAGCAAGCTGAGACTATAGTCTGCAGCATGGACCACTAGGGTCTATGAAAGACAACAACAAACGGAGCTACTGTCCGTTGTGACTGAGGGTCTAAAACAGCTGGTGCGGCAACAGACGGAGTTGCTGCCTGTTGCGGTACCACCTAGCCTCTCTTGGGAGGTGTGCAGTTGTCGTACTGCAGCGAGTCCGAACTGACCCAGTGGCTACACCTAGGCCGTTGGACTTGAGCGGAAGGGACCGACTTGAACTTAAAAGCTGCAAGATTTGGTCCATGGTTTCTGCTAGAAACCTCTTCCGCAGACGAGGAATAAATGGGCTCTCTCGTCTTTGTGTGGGTGGGGTGATCACGTCGGCAACGTGTGTAGATACACCCGAAACCACGGAGGGAAACGTCTGTTCGTCGATCAAGGCCTGTGGAACCCATAAGTCCTTCGACATTACTTCTCCCCTGGGTTTGGGAGCTTGTAAGAGGTATCGGACTAGGTGAACAACTGGCACGAACAAACGAACCCTCGAACGCAACACTGTAACATTTTGCACATATCACTTTATCACTTTTGATTTTCTGTTTGCACTTATTTCACTGAACTCGAAACTTTAAGTGGTTTGTACCTGAAACACGCAATCCTATCCTTCATTAAAAGGTAGTAATTGCGAAAACAGTATTACAATGTAACAGAAAAACATAATGAAAGATAAAGAATTCAGTGGCTGGAAAAGAGACTAAACACTAGATCAAATAAACTACGTTTAAAATCTCTCACCGCATAAAGCCTGGGAACAAGAATAAAACTCTAGAAACGTTTTACCTTCTTCCCCTAAATCGACTAGGGAGAAGAGCAAAAACGAGAACAACGTTACCCGCTTGAACGAAACGTTTATCCTCCTCTCTCTCCCTCCGTCTCTATCTCTCTCTCTCTCTTGACTTAGAACCTGAGAGATGAGCCCAATTATATATATCGTTAAAACATATTATTTGTTAAAGGAAAAAAACTGAAAGGTTTCCCAAATAAAAAGTTCCTTTATTAGAATTAAAACCATTTAAGCTAAGAAAGAATGAACGAAACGTTAGAATCGGTTTACTCTTACTGCAACGTGAACCGTGAAATACTCTCTCTCTCTATCGTAACGATAGAGCGCAAGTTGAACGTTCTGAACGTCAACAACTGCGGAGACTAAAAACGTTAGTTCAACTTTGAAAACAGTACGAGACTATCAAAGAAATTCTTTCAAAAACATTAAAATTAAAATAGCATAAATTCTTAACAGGAAAAACGATATGACGAGCTCAATGTTAATTAACTTCGGTTCCAAGTAAGGACCGCCTATTATTAGGAAAGGTCGCATATAAACAAACATAAAAATTAATTTTTATAAGTTTATAATAAAAGGAAAGTTAAACGAAGAGGCCTATAAATGGCGGAGAGATATAAAAAAGTGAAAGAGAGTTTATACTCTCTTCGACACCAACACTTCCGTCTAAGGGAAGGGTCGGCCATTTAAAAGTGAAAGAGAGTCCATACTCTCTTCGTCATTATAATTAAATCAAATTAATTCCAAAAGCTTGCTAAGCTAATGATAAAGCTTCCTGAATAGCGAAGGCTAAACTCTAGAGCAAATACATCACCAAATCGTGAACAATAACTCCAGAATCAACAGCGTATCCAAGTAGGTCTAGCCGGTGGCACGACAGAGGAAAAATTGAGTTCTTGTTGACAAGAAGTACTTGAGTACCTGCTCACAGATGGCGCTGTTGGTACACCCCCACCTGTATAGCGATCGCTGGCGTATCCCGACCGTAGATTTCTGTCGGGCAACAGAGTTGACAGCTACATGATCATCGGGTAAGATTAATATTGAAAATATCATATTATATATTAAATATATGTATTTTTTTACGAAATTTCTAAGTACTCAAAAAATTACCTTTAGATATGGCCCCTGATATAAATGTAATTTACAAAATAATGAAGATTTTTTTACATATTTCTATTTTAGGATAACATATGTTTATTCCCTAAAAAAATTAGCCACTTCCTATTTCATTTGGGTACCCAAAAAATTCATGAAATTTGGACAAATTTTTTTGGCCAAAAAAAGTTACCCTTTTTTTCTCATTTCAGATCTTCACCTCCATGGGTCTGACTTCATCCAAAATACATCAAGATGTGTCCTAAACATTCAAGAATCAATTCCTAAAAGGATTTGTGTATATATGTATAAACTTTTTTTTTATGAATTTTTATGTAAGGTCTTTTTTCTTTTCTACTTAATTTTTTAAAATATTTATAATAAATAGTTTTTCTGCAGATGAGTAGTATTTATCTTTACAGTTGTTTTAAGCATTCTTTGAAGTTTTTTTTGGCAAAAGAAAAAAGGAGGTTACTGCAAAAACTGATTTTTCAGGAATTTTTTTTGGCGTCGGGGTCGCTCGCGTCCGAGTATACCCTTAAAGGGGTGTCCGAGGAGCGTACCTATCCAGGGTTAATAGCGATCAGAAACACTGAGAGCAAAAGGGATTACACTGTGCGCAATTCGTTACAAAACAAGGAATAGGTAGCCATATTGGACCTTGTTGTAGTATGGGAAGGGGATCCACTGGGTCCCCTTGATGAAGGCTCCCCTTCAATTTCCCCACTCTTCCCCTTCAGAGCGAAAACTCTACTCGGGGTGAAGATTGCCATGTGTCGTATCAAGAAATACGTCCCCTGATATTATGCGATATCCTTAAGAAAATTTTTAAGGATACTCGCGCCAGGAGTTAGAATTCTGGAGACCTATGGTCAATTCTCTGGGAGTATCACTATAGCCAAATATCCCTTAGAAAGCTGCCTAAAGGAACCTTCCATCAGGACGACATGGTCATCTCACCCAAAAATAGATTTTTCGCTTTGCTTCAAAATTCGTTATATGTTAAAACTAATATTCATACATCTTCATTGATTTCCCACAATTTTTCCAATTTCAGCATTTCTAAGTAAACACCATTCAGTCTATTAATACA
Organism: Palaemon carinicauda; assembly: GCF_036898095.1. Taxonomy (NCBI): domain Eukaryota; kingdom Metazoa; phylum Arthropoda; class Malacostraca; order Decapoda; family Palaemonidae; genus Palaemon; species Palaemon carinicauda. Next base: position 84,333,459 of record NC_090755.1, read on the forward strand.
CAATAATAGTTTATAAAATCAACTACACAAATAATTACATAATTAAAATAACTACAAAATACTATCCCATGGGGCTAATGCTCAAAGAGAAATATGTTCCGCTTGCCAGAACATAGGAACAATGTGATTATGTTAAATTGGGTAAATAGCAAGCTACAGCAGAGCAAGAAACAATTGAACTAGGGGATAAATTGGATGAATAAAACAACGCCAAAATACTATCCCATGAGACTTACGCGAGTAGCAAAACACGTTCTGCTTGCCAGAAAACAGGAATAACGAGATAATGTTAAATCACAAGTTAAGCGAACTAATAAAAAAGACCAATAAAAAAGTAGTGTTAATTTACCGTACCAACATACAGGCAAATATATTCAATAAGGAAGGAAGTTTTTGCTGTATGACGAACACGGTTACAAAAGACAATGCAAAAAATGGATTGAAAATTTATGTTTTTTATGCGTCTGGAAGTCCTGGCAAACTAAAGCTCCAGTGATATGATAAAGTTTTATTAACCCTTTTATCCCCAGGCTATTTGGAAAGTTTCAACCCTTAACCCCCAGAGGTTATTTTTTTTCAAGCACATTTGGCAGTATTTTCTTTAAATTGCTCTAGCAGCCTTAATTTTCGTCATAGAGAGGTCAGGTTGGTCTCATTCTCTTGGAAAATGCCTGAAGTTTCTCAAAAAAAATTATCAAAAATATGGAAAAAGAAATTTTTATAGCATTTTTTTTGCAAGGACGTACCGGTACGTCCATGAGGGTAAAGGGATGAGTTTTGTGAAACATACCAGTACGTCCTTTGGGGGTAAAAGGGTTAACATTACTGGAAGTTATTTTTTATTATGATGACTTGTTTTTCATGATTACCGACAGAATCAGCAAATTAAAAAGGGCAATTTAAATATCGTAAAATCAGACTGGGGAGCCTTTCAATAATAACAGACAGGACCTCCCACATGCCTAGAACACCACCTAACCTAAACTTCCCCACCTAACCTAACCTAACCTACTAGCCTAAAGGGGGGGGGGGGCCTAACACCATACTGTGACCCCCTTAGACTATGGTATTCTTAGCAATAGGGTTAAAAATAATTGAGTTATGGACATGGCTGTCATCATACATACACTCACAGACAGGTATATGGTATATCCTAAGGTGCTTCTAACGTTATATATTGATTGAATACAAAATTTAAGCGTTAAGCCAAGCACTGGGGCATCAAAGGCCATTCAGCATTAATAATGACGATACCATGCGTAAACCCATAGTCACCATAATACAGGGTTTACACAGTCGAACACTTCTTCGAACCCGGTTGTCGAACGGTTCGATGAGGTAGTTTGTGGACAATGAAGCCCCGCCCACAAGTGTCAGGCGAGAACAGGCTTTCCTCAAACTGTTCCACGAGTGTTCGACAACCAAATAACCCGTTCAAACGTTCGAACATCCACTTCAAACACACGTCTGTCGTGTTAACCAGCGTTAACTCAAACGCGGAACTTGTGACAATCATAAATCATAATACACTACAATAAAACCCATTTTTTAACTGTTTTATATTTTGACAAGTCTTAGTAGGCCCTATCCATAACTTATAACTACTCCATTTTTAATTGATATATCAACTTTTTAGACAATTTTGATATCCATAACTTATTACTACTACATAAAATCGTTCTTTAGAATTCTATTATTCATTGATTATTCTATGAATCTCACCTGGGCACCATATAGCAGGGTTTCTTTTCTACAAACCACTTATTGCACTATTCTATAATTTCACAATAGTCTTGGTAGCCATCATTACAGAACTAACCTGACATAGCTTACTTAGTTCCATTTCCGCTTAAAGTAATGGCCAAAGCTGTAATACCACTTAAATTAGCATCAGCTTAATCTTCTGTATGTCCTGGGTTCAATTTTGTGCACTATGCTGACTTGAAAATAAACTAGACAATGAAGGAAAATACATTTACACATGGTAAAATGGTTTGTTTACAAGACAAGGAATGATGAACCAGCCAGTGTTGCCAGATGGGTTAGTGTAAAAATCCCCAAAACGATAAAAAAAATTCCCAAAAGAATCCAAAAATCCTATTTCCACAAATATATTTTCTTCTGATCCTGTAGGCTTTGCTAATATAGAAAATACTCACTACGCATCATATAAATGCAAGTAAAATAATTGCCACAATATAAAGATTTACTCATTTTTGTTTCTTCTCCATTGAAATTTATACAGACTACCCCCATCAGGCACCCAAAATTCCCAAATCTGGAGATAAATTCCCATATCTGGCAACACTGACGCCAATAGGGAGGTACTCAGTGACAGCTTTGTAAATATTTATAATTAAAAAAATATAAAATATGATTATTTTTTTAATAAACAGCTGGAATTAAAACAAAATAGAATATAAATCTTCGGGACAAGCATTTAGAACACAGCTCTATACAGAATTTTTATTTATGTTTTAATGAAGATATATTTTTTCCAAAATATATCTCCAACGTTTCGAATTTTCTATAAATTTCTGAATACAGCACTAGTAAATACTTTATTCTGAATACAAATACTGTATTCAAATATATACAAATACACACACGTAGTAATGCACTCGTACCGGAAATCCAAAAGTTATCGTTTCTGAGGGTTCATAAACACTGGAGTTTGTCAAGGGGTGTGATGTGAAACGGGGTAAATGTACAATTTCTCAATATATAGCTAACATACGCATTATCACGTTGGAAAAGTCATTCATAGGCAATAACCATTTATTCATGCATACAAAAATGCATAAACATTTATTCATTCCCACACACCGAGAGGAGTAACATTAAGAATTATTAAGATTCATATTACAAGTGACAATAGAGAGAGAGAGAGAGAGAGAGAGAGAGAGAGAGAGAGAGAGAGAGAGAGAGAGAGAGAGAGAGAGAGAGAGAGAGAGAGAGTACCATTAGTTTATTACTAGTTTACTAAGCATTCATGAAAGATTGGTCTTATAAAAGTAAGAACGTAGATTGTACCTATTAAAATTAGCTGATCACTTTGATATTTTGTGTACAACTACATTTGATACATGTTTACCAGAAGTATATAAGAAGATCCACTTATACGCTGTAATAATCTACCCAATGTGGAGAAAAATAAATACTCCAAGTACTGATATGTTACATGATACATTCCTATACCAAATTAGCTATTTTAAAGTGTTATGAGCACACCAGAGACATGCCCACACATAAATTTATTGTTTTTTTTTTTATGGATATTGAGGTATAATGGCATTCTTGTGCTGTAGTCTCCATGCATAACAATCTCATTATTATTATTATTATTATTATTATTATTATTATTATTATTATTATTATTATTCTCCAAGCTACAACCCTAGTTAGAAAAGCAAGATGATAAAAGCCCAAAGGGTTCCATCGGGGGAAAATAGCCCAGTGAAGAAAGGGAATAAACAAACTACAAAAGTAATGCATTATTAAAATAGAATATTTCATATATAAACTATAAAAAAAAATTGAAAAAAATAAAAAACAAGAGGAAGAAAAATAAGATAGAATAGTGTGTCCGAGTGTACCCTCAAACAAAAAAACTCTACCCCAAGGCAGTGGAAAACCATGGAGCAGAGGTTATGGCACTACCAAAGATTAGAGAACAATGGTTTGATTTTGGAGTACCCTTCTCCTAGAAGAGCTGCCAACACGCATAGCTAAAGGGTAGCTTCTTCTACACCAGAGGATACTAGGCTTGCAATGAAAGAAAATGGGAATTTGTAGAATTTTAGAATAAACATTAACATTTAACCAAAATGGCAAGGGCAGTCACATAAGCGCGGTTGAAATTCATAGATACTAAGTAAGCAATTAATCAGAGAATTCTAAATAAGGATTTATGAAGTAGTTTCAAGGTATGAATACTAAAAAGGTAAAAGAGTTATATATCAATTCAAAATATGGAGTAGTTATAAGTTATGGGTACTAAGACTAAAATATACAAAAATGACGTTATGAGTAATGGGTACTCAAGCCGACTGAAATAAAAAAGTTATTTAACAATAAAAATATTGGTACAAGTGTAATGAATAACATTCAACAGATGAAAGTGAAATGGTCCTGTAATTGATAAGATAACTTGCATTTCAGTACCATTGTTCAACCCAGAAAAAACCAAAAGACTACATGGTTGTGGTGGCCGATGTGGTAACGTCCCTGACTGGTGAACGCCAGACTGGGGTTCGAGTCCCACTCAATCTCGTTAGTTCCTTTGGTGGCTGCAATTTCACTATCATTGTAAGCTAATGATGGGGGGTTTGAGGAAACCTATAGGTCTATCTGCTGAGTCATCAGTAGCCATTAACTGGCTTTCCTTGGTCCCTGCTTGGGTGGAGAGGGGGCTTGGGCTTTGATCATATGGTCAGTTCGAGTCCCACTCAAACTCGTTAGTTCCTTTGGTCGCTGCAATTTCACCATCCTTGTAAGCTAAGGGTGGGGGGGGGGACCTATAGGTCTATCTGCTGAGTCAACAGTCGCCATTAACTGGCCTTCCTTGGTCCTAGCTTGGGTGGAGAGTGGGCTTGGGCTTTGATCATGTGGTCAGTCTCTAGGGCATTGCCCTGCTCGATAGGGAAATGTCACCCTGTCCCTTGCCTATTCATAACAGTCTTTAATGTTACAGATCTTACCTTCATGAGAGATAGTATAACAATACATATAATCCCAAGAACGAGGTCCTGCCATCGAGTACTTGATATGTTTTGGATCACCTTGATCCAGGTGTCGACTATCCCTCTGGTCTTCAGTTTCAGGCCAAATAGAGCCTTCAGCTGGGCAGAGGCGATCGTTATGGCAGCAGCTGAAGTGAAGCCGCTGATCGCCGGTTGGGAAATGTAGTTGATCAGGAATCCTGGAGGTCAAAAGCAGGGTTAAAAGAATTCTTTAAGCCCTGGTCAAAAGTACAGAATTTTCGTATTTTTTGATAGGCGTTAATTTATTCATTTATGTTTGTATGATTGTATGTTTGTTTGTTTGTGATTAGCATAACTCAAAAACTGTTCGATCGAATCTCATGAAATTTGGTGGGATGATTGTCCAGGCTCCAAGGGCAATTTGATTAGATTTTGGGAAGGATTGGGTCAAAGGTCAAGGTCATGAAAAAGGTAAAAGATGTCATTTAGCTATATCAAGGTCGAATCTCATGAAATTTGGTGGGATGATTGTCCATGCTCCAGGGGCAATTTGATTAGATTTTGGGAAGGATTGGGTCAAAGGTCAAGGTCATGAAAAAGGTAAAAGCATTTTAGCTATATCGTGGTCGAATCTCATGAAATTTGGTGGGATGATTGGCAATGATATAAGGACAATTCTATTAGATTTCGGGAGTGATTGAATCAAAGGTCAGGGTCATAAAAAAGGTAAAAAAAAAAAAGTCTTTTAGTTATATCGTGGTCGAATCTCATGAAATTTGGTGGGATGATTGGAAATGATATAAAGCCATTTCGTTTAGAATTTGGAAGGGATTGGGTCAAAGGTCAAGGTCATAAAAAGGTCAAATACGAATCTCATGAAATTTGGTGGGATGATTGGCCTTGATCTAAGGACAATTTAATTTTATTTTGGAAGGGATTGGGTCAAAGGTCAAGGTCATAAAAAGGTCAAATACGAATCTCATGAAATTTGGTGGGATGATTGGCCTTGATCTAAGGACAATTTGATTTGATTTTGGAAGTGATTGGGTCAAAGGTCAAGGTCACGAAAAGGTAAAAAAGGCCTTTTTTGCTAAATGGTGGTCAATTTTTATCAGTTACAATCATAGAATATATTAGATTGCAGATGTGATGTGGTTATTCAATACCCTCATGAAAATTTGTTTCCAATTAGCTGTTTCCTCACCATCAAAACATAAAAATCTTTTATTGTTGATATCCTTTTCCAACCCTAGTTGCAAAACCAGGATTATATAAGCACAAGGGCTCCAACAAGGAAAAATAGCCAAGCGAGGAAAAGGTAACAAGGAAATAAACAAACTACAAACTTAGTATTATTATTATTATTATTACTATCCAAGCTACAACCCTAGTTGGAAAAGCAAGATGCTATAAGCCCAGGGGCTCCAACAAGGAAAAATAGCCAAGCGAGGAAATGGAAACAAGGAAATAAACAAACTACAAACTTAGTATTATTATTATTATTATTACTATCCAAGCTACAACCCTAGTTGGAAAAGCAAGATGCTATAAGCCCAGGGGCTCCAACAAGGAAAAATAGCCAAGCGAGGGAAAGAAATCAAGAAAATAAACAAACTACAAACTTAGTATTATTATTATTATTATTACTATCCAAGCTACAACCCTAGTTGGAAAAGCAAGATGCTATAAGCCCAGGGGCTCCAACAGGGAAAAATAGCCCAGCGAGGAAAGGAAATAAGGAAATAAATAAATGAAGAGAACAAATTAACAATGAATCATTCTAAAATAAGTAACAACGTCAAAACAGACATGTCATATATAAACTATTAACAACATCAAAAACAAATATGTCATAAATAAACTATAAAAAGACTCACGTCCGCCTGGTCAACAAAAAAGCATTTGCTCCAACTTTGAACTTTTGAAGTTCTACTGAATAATTAAAATATTCTAAGAACAGTAACTCACCTAAATTAATCAGAGATGCAATAATTTCGATGATTCCAGTAAAGAAACCAAGAAGAACAGCGTAATCCGGTCCCCCATGGCTGGTATACCTAAACGTCATCAGAGACATGATGGCCGTGGGACCAACATTCAGTTCCGTCGTCTTACCAAAAATGACGTAGAAGAAGGAGCCGAAAATGGCCGAATTTAGGCCGTACTGCGGACGAAATTATCAGGTGATGGAGACTGGGCTGAAATGGCTATTATATTAGAGTAGTTTAAGCGACCCGTCTAAAATGATTGTTAGATATTTAGATATGCATGCACAAGCATCCCGCTCTCACCAGGGTTTGACTACTCCCTCTCCCTACCCAAGGGACGGGGAGAGTTTAGCGTGACCGGAAATATGTATGTATATATATATATATATATATATATATATATATATATATATATATATATATATACAGAGAGAGAGAGAGAGAGGAGAGAGAGAGAGAGAGAGAGAGAGAGAAGAGAGAGAGAGAGGACTATATATATATATATATATATATATATATATATATATATATATATACAGAGAGAGAGAGAGAGAGAGAGAGAGAGAGAGAGAGAGAGAGAGAGAGAGAGAGACTATATATATATATATATATATATATATATATATATATATATGTACACACACACATTATATATATATATATATATATATATATATATATATATATATATATATATATATATATATACAATACAGAGAGAGAGAGAGAGAGAGATGAGAGAGAGAGAGGAGAGAGAGAGAGAGAGAGAGAGAGATAATATATATATATATATATACATATATATATGTATATATATACATATATATATATATATACATATATATACAGAGAGAGAGAGAGAGAGAGAGAGAGAGAGAGAGAGAGAGAGAGAGACTTGTTCTTTATTATATAGTGGAGATTACAGAAACCATAAGATTAAAACATATGCGATCTATTCATATATCATGATAAAATATTTATACATGTTTAAAAATAAACTAAAGATTATGTAGATCAAATGTTACATACGATTTTTCAATCTGGTTTAATCAATATAATTATTACTAGCCAAGCTACAACCCTAATTGGAAAAGCAGGATGCTATAATTCCAAGGGCTCCAACAGGGATAAATAGCCCAGTGAGGAAAGGAAATTAGAAAACTGATAGATTCAAAAGTTCAACCTTGTGGAGAATATTTTTACGTTGAATAGGCTGACATAAGTCTCTTTTTTATAGTTTATCTATGAAATGTCTATTATGATGTAATTACTGGTCTTAATTTGTTATGTTAATTGTTCATCACTTCTCTTGTAGTTTATTTATTTCCTTATTTCCTTTCCTCACTGGGCTATTTTCCCTGTTGCAGTCCTTGGTCTCATAGCATCCTGCTTTTCCAACTAGGGTTGTAGCTTATCTATATAATAATAATAATAATAATAATGATAACAATAATAATAATAATAATAATAATAATAATAATAATAATAATAATAATAATAATAACAGTTTATACTCTGAGAATAATAATAATAATAATAATAATAATAATCATAATAATAATAATAATAATAACAACTGTTTATACTCTGAGATTAATAATAATAATAATAATAATAATAATAATAATAATAATAACAACAACAACAACAGTTTATACTCTAGA